>NW_010248946.1:7835-12373 GCF_000690775.1 Eurypyga helias
TGTTAGTGGCGGGGCCCCCGGGAGCAGCAGGGAGCTGCTGCTGACCACGGCCAAGGTGTCCAGCTCGGTGTCCAGCGCCAGCTGTTGCCGTAGGAAGGTGCTTGGGGACGTGGTTGGGACAAGCAAACGTGCGGGGATCTTGTTTAATGCTCTTCCAGCTTCCCGGGATTCGCAGCTCAGGGCCTGACAGTGTTTCCCAACGGATGTCCCTTCCGTGAACTCACACCGTTTCCCCTTTCCAACTTTTCATTTCTCATAGCAAAGTTGCTTTCACCAATACGCTGCACTGTTCCAAACTTTGCCCTTCCTCTAACTCTGAATCAAGTCCCACCACTACAGGGTCTTACAGAACAGCGTACTGCTACAAGTAGTGGAATTTATGGGAACAATTTCTCCTCTTCAGCGAAAGCAGTCCTAAAAATGTGTTTTCTTTCGTTTCATTTGGTCACAGGGTGACCAGAGCAGCCAGATGTTTACAAGTGGTGGAAGAACTATTGTTTAGTTATCATGAGATCCCCACTCTATCACATTAGCGAGACAAGTTTTACTTATTTACTGCTGTTCCAATCCTGTTGTCTTCTGCAAACCCGACCTGGAGCGATTCTACGTTTCCTTCCCAGCCAGTGGTGAACGGGCTCAGCAGCCTGGAGCTAGCCATCAATTCCTGCCGAGATGGGCTTTCCGTCCTGAGCCCGACCGCCGAGATGGCCTTCAATTGCTGAAAGGCCGTCGTATCCATTTCGTATATTTCTACTTTCTTAGTTAAGAAACTGCACGGTGCCGACTCAGATCTCACGCACGTTATGTCAGTACCGTTCTGTCTCTCACCAAAAGGTGTGACCTTCTTCAGTCGAGAAAGTTGTGAGGTTATTTCTGCTGCAGTCAGTTACGGCAAACTGGTGTCAACTGTCATGCGCTGTATTATTCACAGGAATTGTTTGGCTACATTTTTAGCCTTTCCATCACTTGAATCAGTTTTACTCACATCAACAAGAAACTACATTTTCAAGCTAATATCTTTTATCCTATTAAAGTAGCAATAGATGGTCAGGGGTTTTTCTGTCTTTCAGAACTCTCTGCTATTCCATTTGTTCTCTTGTTTCCTGGCAGTTTAAAAGTACTTTGTTTCCATGGATGCTGTTTAGAAGCCTTGTCAGTAACTGTAGGAAAGTGTGAGGAGCTACCAGCTGTTACGAGCACATGCGTCTCTTCAAACGGTGAGGAGAACCACGCGGCACCATTGTTGGTCTTAGTGGCAGCTGTACGCTCTCCGTCTGTGCTGATGAACAGAGCTTTCCTTCGTGACCTTCCTAAACCAAACACGTGCCATTGTCTCTGCTGGCAGAGGTTTTCCAGGGGCGATATCTTCTTCTACCAAAATTCCTCAGAAATCCTGGGTTTATACATATTTTTATATTTTCCTTCTTTTCCCTCCTTATCCAGAATGCAAGGCTGGTTTCTCACTTTGGGGCACAAAAGCTCTTTTGAGCTGTTCTTAAACAGCTCTTAATTATCACCGGTACTGATGATGAAGTCCTTTCTCCAGACCTTGGTGGCTCATGCCAGCCCCTTCTCTTTCGCGACATGTGCATCGCTGCGTTGTTCTTGTGGAAGGTGTCCCTGCCCGTGGCAGGGGGCGGAACTAGATGGCCGTGACGGTCCCTTCCAACACAAACCATCCTGGAGTCCTACTGTTCTCTGAGTCTTCACTTTGCAGTTGACAAATGCAGCCGAGGCGTGATCTCCTTGTGCTGGGTGACCCCCTCTCGTGCCGTGCTTGGTTCTCCCTCGTTCGCGTATGTGCGGTGCTGTGGGTCCGGGTGCACCTGTAGCCATGAGTAGTTTCTGATGATTTATCTGACTCTTCTCATTCTTCTTCCTCTCACATCTCGGGTAGGTCTCCAAGTTGCACCTTCAAACATCAGCCAGTTCCGATACTGGAGAATAATATTTGCAACCATAACATAAAGGTTGCCCAGAGAAGCTGTGGATGCCCCATCCCTGGGAGTGTCCAAGGCCAGGCTGGATGAGGCTTGGAGCAACCTGGGCTATGGAAGGTGTCCCTGCCCATGGCAGGGGGTGGGACTGGATGATCTTTAAGGTTCCTTCCAACCCAAACCATTCCATGATTCTATGGTTCTATTTGCAACCTGAGAGTAGACACGCGAGCTTGGAAATGCTGTCCTTCCATCCCTGTGAGTGCCCGTGCAGAAAATACGGGCTGAGGCTGCAGAGCAGCCCGAGAACTTGTCTCAAGCAGCTGCCGTAGGAAACCTTTCTACTCGTTTCTGTGTCCATGGGCGAGAGGCTGGGTGGGCTCACGGAGGAAAGGGGGACCCCGGCGCAGCTCTTTTAACCAGCCTGACCCAAGAGGCAGGGCTGGGTGGGGATTTGGCTTCTTTCTAAGCTACCTTTCCAAGCTAAATCTTTTTCTGCTGAGTTTCACTCTGTCTTTCTGAGCCATCTGCATTTTCTACAGAAGGAGTAACGTTCCTGCTTTGTTGTCACATTTTCCTGACATCAGTCTCCCGGAGCGCTTGCAGCGGGCGAGCACAGACTAGGAGAATGACAGTTGCGGAGAAAAGCTGGTGGCATCCACGTTGGATTGATGTGTATCGTTCGTGACAGCAGAGACTGGTCCTGGACCCGCAGGAACCAAAGCGCGTCAGAGAAGCGCTCCCCTCCGCTGGCTGACGCCATGGTGGTGGCAGGCAGCGCCGTGTGCCGGATCCGCCCTGGAAAGGGTGACACTGCCGGCTCGCTTCGGCGGCACGCTCTAGCCTAAGGTCAGCTCTATCTTAAATGTTAATACGTGCTCCCCAGAGTTTGTAGAAGACGCCAATTTCTTCACCTGGAGTTTCTCTTTACTCTTAGGGACCCATATTTTGTCACTTAACTGTGCTGGGATGGAGACAGGGCTTCCAGGAGTCTCCCATTTCCAGGGCTCAAAACACCGCTGTGACTTTTCCAGGCATGATCTTTGGATTTTATTTCCCTCCCCACTCTTTCTTCCCTGTTTTTAGCAGCTGCTGCACATCTCATGTCGGAGTGGCTACGGTGTCCCTGCTCGCTGAGAGCGTCGGTGCGGGTGGGCAGCTTGAACAGGAGGGGAGCTCCGTGGCACGCGCGGCTGCTCCGGAATCGCCTGTGCAGGGATTACCCCGGCCTGAAGAAGCGTTTGTAATTCCCGTTGAGTGGGAGTTGAAAACCACCCAGCTTTCAGTACAGTCTCAAAATCCGACCCGGCTCTTACGTAAAGGCGCTGGGCCGTGAGCTGGCGGGGGGAGGCGGAGCAAGGTGTCCATGCTCCCTTTTCGGACTCCAGCACTTCTCAGGGACGTTTGATGGGAAGATGAACGTCACAGACCAGTTAAGTATAACCAGCTGTGGGTTTGCTGATGGCTACGGGGAAGTAAATTAATTTTAGTTCCAGATGTGAAGTTGCAGGATTCCCTGACCAGGTAGTTTCCAAGCAGGTTCTCCCTTGTTTTTTCTCTTTTGTTCTGCTTTCACTGACGATAGCGATAGGCTTCGAGCTGCTGGAGCGTCTCTAGAGGGATGCAGGACATGGAATTGCCGGTGGAGGGCTGGAGTGACAGCCCAGCTCTGGCCAATGCCCTGGGTGGGATGGCTGGAAGTCAGACCTCTTGGGGGTCCCGTGCCCTCTCCTCTGCCTCTGGCAGGAACTTCCTGAGGCGGAACTCGTCCTCTCACAGCACCTCGCTGCCGTGGGGTTAATTAGCCTGAACTCCACTTTACTCCTTTAAAATCTCTAGTAACAGACGGAATTTGGCTTTGAGGCCTCCCCCCCACCCCTCTGCTGTTGAAATGCCATTTTGAGTTGTGCCCTGCCCCCAGTCAGGACCATGCCTTGAAAATCCCACGGGCCAGCCGTCACTTGGCACGGGACAGGCTGCAGTGGGAGGTAGCACGTGGATCATCGTGCCCTTTGCTTTGTGCCATTATTGGATGCACTGAGGGAGCGAGCAGGTTATTTCACCACAGAAAGAAGCCTCACTTTGTACGGTTTCTCCAAAAATTTCATTTTCAGTGGCCATTTAGCATATCTGAACTAAGAAATCCTGAAAAGGTCAAGGAGAGGCAGCAGCAAAGCCAACCGCTGCGCTCTTGGTGTAGTTCAGCTGCATGTGGGAGCCCCTTCCCAGGCTGTCTGGGTGTTGTGCCGATGTGGCACCCAGATACGGCACGTACAGTTTGGCTTCTGTGCTGGTTTTAGCAGGGGCAGAGTTCATCTTCACAGTAGCTAGTTTGAAACTCTGTTTTGGACTTGTGTGGAGAAGAATGTTGCTCACATACGAATGGTTTTTGTTGTTGCTGAGCAATGTTTTCATTAGGCCAAGGACTTTTCCAGTTTCTGGTAGAGTCCCTGTTCCCAGCTTCTTCTCTACGAGACATAGCCCAGCCAGTTGACCCAAACTGACCAAAGGGACATTTCATGCTATTAGAAGTGGTGCTTGGTCTGTAAGTTGGGGGAGTTGGCTGGGAGGGACAGTCACTGTTCAGGGACTGGCTGGGCA
>NW_010248947.1:0-903 GCF_000690775.1 Eurypyga helias
GCGCGCCGACGTGCCGCTTTGAAACCACCGACTCGCTTCGTAAAACAGCAAAAATCGAGGTTCGGCTCTGCCGTTTTGCTGGTGTGTTTGCTGGCCAAGGACAGCAAGCCGCTCCCGGGAACGGAGAGTGACCTCGTTCTTCCTTACTCCTTCACCTCGTGGAAGGCGGGTGTGGTTATCCTGCATCCTACCTGACTGCACTTGTCCCTAAGACTAGCATCGGTGCCAGCAAGTCGTGACAAACAGAAGGACTAGGTAGCAGGAGACACAGGCAGGAGGGGGAAAAACAAACAAACAAAAAAACAAACAAACAAACCCCACAACCAAACAAACCCAAAACAAAGCCCCCCACAAAACCAGAAAAGAAAAGAATAAAAGGAAGGAGGGTGAGCGTGAAGAGGAAGCGCGTCTCTCTGCTGGCAATACCTGTCCTAACGCAAGAGCAGAGCCGATCCTCCGCTGAAACTGGCAGACCTTGAGCTAAAAGGCTGCAGGAGGAGGGTGACGGCTTCTTCCCTGCCCAAAGACAGCTCTCCCACAAGGAGGGAAGAGAGCTTGGCCCTATCCATCCGTGCCGACCACCGAGTACAGCTCGGCTCCGTTTCCCTCCGTGGTGCATCACTCGCGAATTCAACCCAGTGTCACCAGAGCCTTTCGTAAAGCTGAGCCTGGCGTGTCGAGTCTAGCGCCAGCCCTGCAAGGAAAGCGCCAAAGGGGTGACCGTCATCCCCTCCCAGAAAATCCACGACCGTCTAGCACGGGGAGAGTTTTGCCCTTGAATGGAAGGCGATTCAGGTGTGCGAAAACTAACTTCCCCAGGGCAATTAAAACTTTTCTGGTTGACAGAAGCCTGGAAAACTACGTTGCCACGTGCGGAGGGAGACGGCGATGACTGGAGTAACC
>NW_010248947.1:923-1170 GCF_000690775.1 Eurypyga helias
AAACCGTTACCCCCCGAAATTTGAACTGGCCTGGTTAATGTCAGGGCGATCACCTGAGGGTTTTTTTCTTTGAGCAATTGCCTCAGAGGATTCAGGAAACAGGGCTCGCTTTCCCACACGCCTGGATGGACCCCAGCCCTGCGGTAATGTCACACAAACGCGCGCGCTAACCGCCCGCCCGTCCGGGGAAGTGCCTCACCGGCAGCCGGGGAAGGGCTCACATTAGAGGCGGGCTTGCTCCCACACC
>NW_010248947.1:1294-1773 GCF_000690775.1 Eurypyga helias
CTCTGCCACCTCCTCCCAGGGACCCCGCGAGCTACCCCTGCCCCTGAGCGCGGGCGTTGTAGGGAAGGGACTAGCCAAGAAAACATGCCAATAAGCGCATTTCGGGTCTCACCGGGGTCTCGGGCTGGATCGGTTCTCCCGCGAAAAAATAAAATGCTGCTGCAACGGAGATGAAGAGGGTTGATCTGCGAAAAGGGCCAGGCTAAACCCGCACCCGTGCGTACGGGGAGGGGGTCAACGCCGGGTTTCTAACAGGGGAGGTGAGACAGGCAATGACTTTCAGATCCAGGACTTGGAATTTGAGGACAGGAGCAGGGTTTTCAATCGGTTAAGACGGGATTAGTCAATAAAACACGAATAAAACGGGGTTTTTTTGGCCGGGGGAAAATGCACAGACACATCCAGAAAGACGCCCGAAGGTCGGCTCTCGCCGTGCTGGCATTACGGGGCAAAGCTCCCCAAGATGCACGATTTAAGTG
>NW_010248947.1:1890-2149 GCF_000690775.1 Eurypyga helias
CTATTTTCTCTGTTTCTTCCTTACCTTTGATTACGCTGCTCTGTCTGCCCTTGCTCAGGTATAATACTACTAAATACCTTTAAGGAAGGGATTTAAATTAGTCATTTCCTTCACCCCCTTACCAGAGGCTCCAGTTAGACGTTTAAAAGGTTTTTCCCTTCCTCTCCCCGCCCTCGTTTGTCATTTCTACCTGCAGCGCCTGACTCGCTACGAGACAGACGGCTAGAAACAACCCTCGGACCCTCACATCAGCCGCCCC
>NW_010248948.1:0-2848 GCF_000690775.1 Eurypyga helias
AGAGGCTACGACACTGTTGCACTGCAAAATGCTTCCTTATACAATGCTAATGCATTATTATTATTATTGCTATGCTAATGTCCATCTGAATTTAAAATAAAAGCTTCATCACCTCTCAGATGGTGGTTGTGTATCTTGATCTCCATGTAGAACAAATTTAAACATAGTAGGCTTCTGCTTGTTTAGTGTTTTGGTTTATGGCATTTGGGTTTTGTGGAGGTTTTTTTTGTGTTTGTTTTTTTTTTTTTTTAATAAACTAATTTCTTCCCACAGGGAAGATGTTTTTCCGAATTCTTCAAAAGTGGATGCCTCTGGGCTGAAATTAATGAAGTTTCTGGGGTACAGTGCCCATGCAAAGGTACAATATTAATATGCAGTCTGCAATGCAGGATGTTTAATATTTCAATTTATTTTCCTTTAAACAAAATAATTTCTATTACTTCAGATAAATGTATCGGCATAATTTTAAAAATAGTAAATCCTTTGTTACCTTAACTATTACTCATTATATTTTCTAAAATTTAAATAAAATAATTCAGGTAGTATCTGTTGACTTTTAAAGATTTTTGAACCACTTAAGTACTAGAAACACAGTGGTTTCTAGTATGCGTAGGCAGGTTAAATAGTTAGAAGAGTTAAACTAGTCTTTTGCAGCCATAGTCTCTTGGCAGACAGATTTGCTTTACATGTAGATTTTTTTTCCATGTTAGTTCATTAAAGTATTTCAGTTCAGAAAGAAATTTAAAGTAGAAAATGGTCTGAGGATTGAAAAATTGGGAAAACCGTTTTCCTCATATGTTTTCCTCATATAAGGCTGTAAATGGAGAGTGAGAACTAGTAGTCTCATAATACAGGATAATATGGAGAACAGAAAGATAACTCACATTAAAAATAGGTTGTCTACAAAAAGGTCAGACTCATGTTAAACTGTAAACTTGAATTGCAAATTCAGAATTCTATTTGTAGGCTTTCTTGATTAAAAACAATGTTTCAGACAAAGTTTGATACAAACCAGAGGTTGAAAGGAATAATCTACTAAATGAATGTAAGTTAGCATTTACTAATTTATAACTATTCTGAATAAATACATACATAGTATATCACATATAGCTATAGGAGAGGCAACTTTAAGAAAAACAAACTACTTTTTTGTGTTTGTTTGCTGATCGTCTTTTGCACTCGTTTCATCTTGTTTCAGGTCAGTTTAAGGTTAAGATTTACATCCAAGGTATTTCCATTTTTGACAGCAATGTAAGTGAAACCAAATTGCAGCTTGCTAGACATTTGGGAAAAAAAAAAAAAAAAAGGAAAGAAAATATATAACAGCCTTATGTACACCAGACAGTATTTTCAAGGAAGAAAAATAAAGGTAGCACAGATCCTTCAAGGTGACTCTACCTCTGAATAGGTGGCAAGCTGTTATTTCCTCCATGTCACGGCTGGACTGCCTGCTGAGGGACAGCATGCCTTGTGATGAAGAGGGGCTTTCTGACAGCAGCCTGATGCACCATTCAGTTGAAAAAGGTGCTGGGAAAAGGATTATCAAACCATAATGCCTTTATGAAGTGTGGCATTTAAAGCACAGCTCTGATACTCCTTCCCCCATGTCCTTTTAAGAGGAAAATACTTCTCAAGGGAAAAAGAGGGAATGTCACAGAATCTTGCCTGGCAGGTAATGATGCAGGGATGAACAATCTTTCACAAGGTGTATTCAGGAGGATAAAGAAAGATTTTACTGGATTCTAAACACGGAGCTGTCAATCCCTCCATTAGCCTGAATATCAGGATATGTATATACCCACACCAGAAGAAACTTCCCCCACTGATTGAATCTTAAATCCTTGAACAATTGAAGTTACCAAGTGCAGGTTGATCACACTCCACCTTGACCCAGGTGTTCCCCAAGCACAGAAAGTCATCTGTGTGCAGATGGTCATCCATTCACTGAGACATCACATATCTTGGCATCACTGGATCATTTATAGGGTCTTTTTCTATCCTGGACCACAGCATGTGTCACTGCAAATGTTTAGTTCATACCACACAGAGCACACAGACTCTCTTGTTCCACATCAGTAGCCTCATTGGCCCCTTCAGCTAGGAAGTGGCAGTGAGTGTCTGTGTTTTGAAACAGAACTGGCCCATAATGCTTTACAGACATCTAAACTTAGCAGTAAATCAGGAAGGAAAAAAGTCCCAGTTAGTGGATTTCCTTTAAAAGACTGAGAGAAAATCAGATTTTTTCTTTTTCTCTTTTGGCACTGTGTCTAAAATAAACTTTCATTAAAGCTTACTCTGTCTGCAGTCCAGCTACAGTGGTTTAGAAAAATGCCTCAAGAATAGTACAGCAATGCTCTGCAAGGAAGTGGTATCAGATCATAGTGGCAGAATAAAACAAGATTTAAAATGAATAAGCTCTTTTAAAGCCCTCAGGTTATCAGCTGCAAAAAAAAAATATCTGATGCCAGATGTAATGCTGACATTTTTCAGTCAAAACCAGGGTACTTGACATTAGCATGATCCAATTCCTGGCACTGTCATGCATCATCAGAGATATAGTTTATGTGCCTCATGTACAGGGTGTCCCTGGGGAGCTGGGATCTCTAGCCAGATTTCATCCTCCCTTAGCTACCAGCGTGTATCAAAACATTATGTCTGTTTGGGCAGATTCACTAGGATACAACTTGTAACTCATTTTCCATTGTGAATAAGATTTTGGAAAATAACAATCAATTCCTCAAAACTACATTCAGATTAGAACAGATTTTTATTTTCTACAAAAAACATCATTTAAGTTTCCCAACCCACACTAAAGAAGGTGCAGTTAATAATTTAGAGTCTACACTAA
>NW_010248949.1:0-3682 GCF_000690775.1 Eurypyga helias
AAGTTGAGCCCAAGAAGAAGGGAGGTGGGGGCAGAACGGGTTTTTAAGATTTATTCTGATTTCTCATTATCCTACTCGGATGTTAATGGGCAATAACATTAGTTTTCCCAAGGCAAGTCTGTTTTACCCATAATGGTAGTTGCTGGGTGATCTCCCTAGCTTTATCTCAACGCACGAGCCTTTTGTTGGATTTTTCTCCCCCTGCCCTGTTTGAGGAGGGGGAGCGATAGAGCAGCTTTGGTGGGCAGCTGGCCTCCAGCCAAAGTTAACCACTACATACAGGAAGATCTCTCTGGCTTTAGAGGAAATCTGAAAACACAGACTTTAAAATGAAGTGGTCTAAGAACTCACTCTGCTGTATCTATCACACGGAAGGTTAAAGTCTGATTTGCCCAAAAAACCTCATAACTCCCTGGGGAGCAATTCAAGTGGAAAGACTTCAGATCAAAGAGACAAATATGTTTCAAAATCAGTTAGCAAAGGTATATGAAAACAGCAAAGATGAAGTTAATCAGTTAGCGGGAAGTATCAGCAGCCAAGCAAAGGTGACTGAAGGCTGCGTGATGGATGCTCCATTCCTATGTACTACTAAACCAAGACTTCATTTTTCTAGTAAAAGTCCTTGTTCTACTTCAAACAGGAAATTATTTGGAAAAATGCCCTTAAACCCTTGTCACAGACAACATAATAAAAGATTGGAATAGTTTTCTGTCATTTAAGACACCGCAACATTCCCAGCAACCAGAATTATGGACCCACCAACCTTCTAATTTGTGGTCAGCTATTTCACCATCCCGACTCACTATTTTCTCATATGTCTTATGTTTTGCTGCCTGACTTTCAGTAGTGATTCATCAGCAGACTTCCTGAGCCGAATGCACATTGTCTTGCAGCAGTGTTGCTTCTGCATCTTCAAGCACCATCCCGAAATGACCTACCTGAAGGATCTGCTGTTCCAGCTGCGAGTTGCCTTTGCACAGGTTCATGATGTGCTGCAACAGCAGCTTCGTACTCTCTGTTTTCCCTGCACCACTCTCTCCACTGCCAAGAAAAAACAAAGGAAATTCCAGCAGCCGTAAAGTACAGCTGCTCTGCCCCTTGCACCTTAGTGCCCCACCACTTGAGAGCGCTCTCCTGTCCAAGAGTTTCACAACCTTTTCACCTCAATGGCATGTGTGAGTACAAACGCACACCATGGCTTTACATAGCGGGTCCCATGATGCCCTCATCCCTCCCCAGAGAAAGTTTTCCCCATCTGCAAGGGAGTACAGATATACCCTGTGCTGTCCCTCCTGGGTGGGGTGCACTGGGCAGAACATTTGCTCTGCTTCTCAAGAAAAAAAAAATATCTAACTTCTGGAAAACAAGCTCCTCCAAACTAATCTGGTATGTTAACTCCCTCACACACACTGGAGTTGACAGCTTCCCTCCTGCTTTACAGAGACTTTCCCCAACCATCTCACACCCACAACCGAGCCCTGATCTTGAGGTACTGTGGCAACCTCAAACCTCAGGCACTTCACACGTGCACCGTCTGGCTGAGTGTGGGCACACCACCGCAGAGCTGCCTGCACACCCACGGTGGCACGCGTCACTCTGCCGTCACACACGGCCAGCACCTCCGCCTCCAAGTCAAACAAGCAGCACCTGACAGTGCAGTGTCCCCTGTCCTGGAAGAGGGAGTGGACAAGCAGTGAGACAGCGTGTCCTTGACTGACAACACCGTACTGGCAGAGATCTTCAGCTTCTGCACAGGAAAACAACAATGCAGGAAATGCTGAAGGTATACTTGAGGGCAGGTCTCAGTTTCAACACCTGACCTTTGAGCATCTGGTGTGGCTTTACTACTTTGTGGCTCCCAGCGGCTCGGCACTTGGGATCAAGTGTGTGTGAGACGTGGCTAACTACCTCAACAACTACAACAGATACCTGACCTCAAGCCCAGATTGGGCCATCACCATCTGAATATGCACAAAGTAAGACCATTTTGCCAGTGGAGAACATACCATCCAGACAGCACCCTTGATCAGTATATGGAGTTTTTTGTTTATATTCACAAAAGCACTGTCAGTCATCATTCCCACAGTTCAAGCTTGTCCTTGTACCCTCCAACAAGCACAACAGCTTCACCAGGTGCTGCAAACACTATCCAGCTGCAGGTGTGTACCTGCCCGAGGCTGTGAAGAAAAGCAAAGCCATCTCCAGGACACTCAAGTGCTGTACCACAGCATACCCCATCTCTAATGTCCCTTGGGATTGGGAAGGCAAGAGGAGCCAGTGAAGTTTGCAGCACAGGACAACTTGACTGCAATGAGTGTTTGCAGCTGCTGCATTCAACATCAACCTCTAGAACATGCCATCCAGTCCTCCCATCAACCTCTGGAACATGCCATCCAGCCCTCCCAGACTAAGACGGACAGACTAAAGAGACCACAAAGGATAGTAGAACCTGGTGCACCCCCACACTGTTCTGATGAACTGTGGTCTAACAGGAGTGACTTCCCCCTCCCCTTCCGCCCCAACTTTGCTCCTGTTGTGTGCATTAATGGTGTTTCACCACTCCCAGAGCGCAAACCTACGAACTTCCTGAGATAGCAACACACACACCAGTTAACAGGGTTGCAAGACGCACAGGAGTAGGCTCTGATTCTCATCTAACAGACCACAAATTGCTGCCAGAAATCAGAGTGATGACTTCTTGGCAAACACCCACAGGTTACTGTCTTATCCATCCCCCACGGAAAATACTATGACTGTTCTCCATCTTTACAGGCCCTACCAGCAGCACCTCTAACACCTGCTGACTCTGCGGCCAGGACTTCACGTACAGCACGGGCACTGATGGCCTGCAGGCTAGAGAAATGAGTGGGGTTCAAGGGACCCTCAAGGTCAGCTCCCAGGCCCACAACAACACCCAGCAGTGACTCAGCAAGCCATTCCTACACCATGCAGACTAAAAATACTGATAAAATAACACAATCACAGAATCACTAAGGTTGGAAAAGACCTATAAGATCACCCAGTCCAACCACCAACCCAACACCACCATACCCACTAGACCATGTCCTCAAGCACCATGTCTACACGCTTCTTGAACATCTCCAGGGATGGTGCCTCCCTTCCCTGGGCAGCTTGTTCCAGTGCCTGATCACTCTTTCAGTGAAGAAGTTTTTCCTAATATCCAATCTAAATCTCCCCTGACGCAACTTGAGGCCATTTCCTCTTGTCCTATCACCAGGTTTTCTCTGTTACGTGATGTTGTTTGAAGCTTTCTTTGCTAGTTGATGCTATCTGTAGTTTCCTCAGAACAATTTCATCACGGAGTGAAATGCTCATGACACCGATACTCTTTGGTTACAGGAGCCAATGATTTTCCCTTCTAGTTCACAAAATTGTCCACGACAATAAGATTTTCCGTGACCAGATTCCTAAAGGTCTTTGGGGAAAAAAAAAAAAAGCTTCTGCTTTTCTTTCTCCTGCTCTTTGGTTACATATGGGAAGCTCCACTTTGGGAAAACAGGCTCCTTTCATTATGTTTAACCTTTATGACAGACATTACGGTGGGAGTTATTACAGCCCAAGAAGACCACCCCGTGGCTTTCCCCAGCGCTGGTTAAATCCTTCCAACGCCACATCCCTCCAGACGCACACCCACCGTGTTCAGCTGCAGATCGGCAGCCGA
>NW_010248950.1:0-18749 GCF_000690775.1 Eurypyga helias
TTCCAACCTAGTGATTCTATGAAATGCTGCATCCAAGTATGACAACTGCATGCTTGGGGACTTGAATGAATGGCAAAAAACAGGTGAGAGAGAACCAGTAGTTGTCTGTCTGCGTTCAGCACCAGGACATGAAGCTACGTGACTACTCATACGAACACTGTTACTCCTTGCGACAGGATGAATTTCAATCCTTTAAAAGAGTTTACGCTCTTTGAAAAATAATTCTGTTTTTGTTTTTTTTTTTGCTAATATATGCTAGATTACTTTTGGAGCCCTGATTTGTAGAATTACACAATCATTTTCCTAAAATGGCCTTGTAGATGGACTTGGCCACAAATCTGTGCATAGGATGTGCAAGGATGTCATGTGAACCTTGCAGCCTGGGAAGCTGTGGTTATTCTACTGAAGGGAACTGCAGCTGCTGCTATCTGTGAGTCAAATAAACCTCTGCCTTATTATCACGTTGCTATTTAAAAATATGGAACAAACATCTCTCTTTGAATAATAACAGAAACGTTGATTGTTCCATGCCCTGGGGGCACAAGCTTCTGAGGTCAGTTGGGACAGCAAAAAAATACTGAAATAAAATGAAAATGTTGGAGGTTTGTTGATTTCTCTAAAAAAACAGTTCAGCTTCAGTTTCATTCCAGCACGGCCTGGGGTTCTGGATAATACTTTTGATCTACCAGACATTTGCAGAGTTAGTGCTCTTTAAAAAAAAAGAAATGTTTTCATATGATTCCTAATTATATTCTTTTCTAATGAATGGAGACAATTTCAGATGATTTGTGGTACGGAGATAGACAGAAAGGATGAAAAATCAAATGGGAACAATGTGCTCTGATGACTTTCCTTGAGTCTCTGTAGGGCGATTATTAGTGCCTTCACCAGACATAGTGAGGAAAGCGTATCAGTGAATTGGTAAAAGGTCGTTCTACATTTCTCTCTCATTTCCCTAAGAATACAAAGATTAATCTTTATTTAACTGCCTTCTCTCTAAAGTAGATCCATTAGCAAGTCAAGAATCAAGCTATCGTGATAGACATCCTCAGTGCTGTCAGACAGTGATGCTTTCCTTCCCCTCGGTCTTTAGAGGGCTGATGGCATCCAGCCCTGGCTTCTCTCCTGCACATAAAACCTTGTACAGCCCAGGACTAGTCCACACTGTCATTCCTACAGGGAGTCAGTTTTCCATCTTTCCTTCCAGCATCTCACAGGACAAGTCCCACTAATATTAAGGTATTAATGTTTAACCTGGCTCTGTGGTGAAGTACATGAGGCCACCATGAGACCAGCATGTGACAAGAGGGACTAGCTACTCCAGCTCAGACCATGTTCAGGCTGGTTCTGAATACCTCTAAAGACGGAGGTTGCACTGCCTTTCTTGTGCCAGGTTGGAGTTCCCCTTGCTGCAACCTGCAACTATTTCCTCCTGCTTTTGCAGTGCCCCTGAGCAGAGGGACTTTGGGGACCACCCAGGGGCGGTAGCCCAGCAGGGCTACAATGGGCGCAGGAGGCAGTGCCAAGTGCCAGCTGTGATGGTACGTCTGAAAGTGTCCCATCCTTCTCCTTTTAAAGGAAGGTGCTAGAAGCCCTCCATCGATGAGAACTACTGCTTTAGGCGTCCTCTTCATGTTATTCATTAGAGATTGTCTCCAGCAATGAAATAAGACTTCAAAGTAAGCATAAGAAAGATTATTGCTCTTTTCAGTAAGAGTCAAAACTGTAATAATTTTCACTTACACCACCTTTAGCAAAGCAGTATTCATACCCAGTTCTTTCACCTTCTCACCTTCAATGGTGCCCTGCAGCATCAAGGCCCACCGCATAGGTCCACTTATCAGGGAGGAATTTTCTCTTGCATTTGAGTCAGTTCAGTGTTTAATTTCATTGCTATTCTCTTCCTCCCTCCTCCATTCCTGCCTCCAGCTTGTGCCTTGAGACAGGAAAAGCACAAATGCCCCTTCTGCCTTCTCTAAGGTCTTCACAGCCCAGAAGGGAGCTGGTCTTAGCAGTGACCCCATCAGCCTCCTGCACCATGGGGCTCAGCAGCAGCTCTACAAACTTCTCTGAGCACTGATGCGTTAATGGGATCTTCCAAGAGGGTAGAGCCAACATCTAGAGGTCGGAAACCACTGCAGCCATCCTAAGCTAACTGGTTCCTATTAATCAAGTGAGACTTTCAGGTAAATAACTCAAATTATTGCAATTTCTTCTCCTAGGAGAATGTTTCCAAGACTTTTATTGTGTCTATTGACCTGTCTTGTTTTCCTGTAGCCCTGCAGCTCTGCAATATTCTCTCTGAAATAAGGGGAGGTGTAATTCACATAGTGTTTATTTGACAGCCTTTGTTCAGTCAGGGTAAGGGAAGACAATGCTGAGGAGGCACGTTTTCCCCATTCCACTTGCTGTGATCGCAGTATGTTTTGTCTCTTCTGCCTGAGTTGATGTGGTCATGCAGTTGGCGCAGACGGAAAATGTCCTGTAGTTGTAATGTTCAGCATTTTAGCTTCTGACTGTTTGCTGAGCCTGACTCAGGAACAAGTTTAACAATCAAGCCAGGGTGAATATTTTGTCAATGCGACATTTTTAGAATAATAAATAGACCAGTAATTTATTTAAAAGATGTTCTCATTTCATAAATATTTCCATAAAAGCTAGAGGAAGCTTAATTATATGGCAATTCTTCACCCCATTGTGGAGGAGCAGAATTATAACTAGCTTCACTTTCCCTGCTCAGCATCTCTGTGATTTCTGATCATACCTCTAATTGCTCAGAAGCAGAACCTGCTCTCCTTTAAATGATTGTTAAATGATTCAGGAATCATATTTATCTGGAGCAATTGTTCCACTGATCTTCACAAAAACCCATGATGAGAAAAGCATCACTCATTTTGTAAATGGCAGTTCTTAAATCTCTTGTATTTCTTCCTTTCACCAAATGTGCATCTTCTAAAAGATATCACTGGGTCATTTTTGATTTTTCTCTAAAGAAAACCATGCTAATTACAGCTTGATTAGATGAGTAGTTAGTGAGAGATACAGTTGCCTGCATAGCGTGGAGGAGCTGTTAGAAAAGGTTTTAGCAACTGAAGCTCACGGGAATACACAGTTTAAACTTTTCAGAATGAGACTGGGCATCCAATCAATATTTAAGCCTATTTCACAACCTTTTCTCCCTGTGATTTTCACTTGCTGCTCAGCTATCCAAGGGCCAGCGGTATGACCCTTTCTATTTTAGTCTTTTTTTGCAAAGATTGATAGGGGAATTCTTCTTAAAGCTGAAAATAATTAGAACTGTTTCACCTCACAATTTCTTTGTTAGACTACAAACAGAATTACAGTTGGGTACAAGAATCTGAAGTCCAAATACTTCACATTGACAACAGGCCAGGCTTCACTTTCAGCTCCATCAGGGCAAGACAGGAGAATTTTTTTAAAAATCAGTGTAGTTACTTTAGTTTTTTATCTGGAATAACTCTTAAGAAGATTGTTTGCAGCTTCTTACAAAGCCAAAAATGGTATCTATATAAATAGTTATTCTTTTTGTTTATCAATTTACACTCTTTTTTCCACTGAATAATCCTGTGCTGGTGGAATTCAGGGATTCGCTTAGACATTTGGTAGCTAAACAAAGGGAAAACATAAAATGCAATGAAGACTCCCTCTAATTTCCTTTAATCTCATGCTGAGTTACTACCAGCATGACCCTGAGAGAAGTATTACTTCCTGAATACATAGCCTTGATGAAAAATAAATTTTTCTTTCATGACAGGTTTATTCCTTTGTTGAGGAATTGCTTGAGACCTATTTCATTGTATATAGTGAAGGTGTAATTGGACTACAGCAGGCTTATTTCTTTAATAGGTTAGGCAATAATTTCACATCACCTTTTAGTACACAAGGCTTTCATTCTGTTAAACTGATGGATTACTTTATCAGGATTCATTTGCTGGCATTGGTATAAAGCAGTGTCTTGCAGAGGGAAGAAGTACACAACTTTACTCCTTTCCCAAGAGGGCAGGATCCGTATGAGACGAGACAACAGCAAAGCAGCCTGTGCTGCACACAGAGGTCTTCAGGGGAGTTCAGAGCAGGTTGTCCAGGCTCACTCTCCATTCAAGCCAGAACCAATTAAACTGTTTGCCTTCCCTGCCAGACATTTGTGTAAATTGTTCTTAAAGTCCTGCTTATCCTCTGTGGCCTGAATCTGCAGCTGTGCAAACTTCTCTCCTATGCCTCTTGCCACCAACACTGAGGAAAACAATGTTGATGCTCACAGAGACGAAGACGCACTTTTGGAAATTGCACCCCATCACGACCGATGGATGGGGGTGCCTCCCCATCCATGAGGAAGAAATCGTCCCTAAGTTCTGAAAAATATTCATATTTGTCTTTTCGAAAGCAAAAAAGTTGTTCTGACAATCATCTAAATTGGGTTGTGCTGAGGAAAAGCTGACCTTCTCCTTTCCCCAGTAAGGTCTTCTATTGGAATTCGATAAATAAAATCAGTCAAAAACCACTTAAAATTCCTCTTAGAATATTTCCCTAGATAGAAGCCAGAGTGAGGAATATTAGGCTAAATTCTTTCTTGACATAAATCCATTGAATTTAAATTAATCTACCTCTTGGAGCAACCTGATAGTGGCATCAGGTGGAGTATCCGTTTAGCGTGGCAGCCAGGACCTAAACTAAGTTACATGTGAGTATTTGTTTTGCTATCACTGCAGTCAGAGCACCAGCTCTGATTTTAGTGCCACAGTAATAAATCTCCCTCGCCAGGTTGCATGATGAAGATTCAGCAATAAAAACTTACTTGGGTTTCCTTACAGTTTTCCTTTACAAAATTGATCCAGGCAGAAAACTGGAAGATTTTCTTTCAGAACCAAGAGGGATGTTTCTGTGAAGTTTTGAAGGAAATCTATTAAGCTATGTTTGAATCTCACTTCATTAAACATTTAGGCTGACTTGGTGCTTTGATATTTGTTATAATGGCTTTTGTGTCTCGCTTAAAAACTTGTTGCATTGTTGCCCTCAGTACAGAATTTCCAGAGAGCTACAGCTTTTTGGAAAGCAGAGTGCTAGTTATGTGTGAAGAAGCAGTCATCAAATGAAAACACTGAGGTAAAAATATCTGCTTGGTTATTTTTGCCTCATGTTGTCATGAGGAACCCAAAGCACAGCCTGCAGTAGTGAGGGTTCCCAGCCATTATCAAGCCTAAATTCCCCTGATGTAGCAAGACAGACTCTTGCCTCTGTATCATCTCTCTCTGGTCTCTACATTTGGCTGTGTAAGCTCCTCTTCTTGAGGTACAGTTTTCATGTGCATTAGTCACCCTGAGCAGTCTGCGCAAAGTTGATCCTGATGTATACGGTGCTGTTGCTTGCCAACAGGCTTTGCTGCTCATTGCCCATGAAGGATGCTTCATTTGCTGCCAGGTGGGTTGCATAGAGGAGCTCTGTTGTCCCACTTTTCTTGCCCTTGTCCAGAAAATTGTAATCATGCTTTAAAATGGGCGAGTGGAAAAAGGCAGCCTCACATACCATGCACACATTCTGCCTCATTTAGCACCTACATGCAAAAAAAAAAAAAAAAAGTTAATAGAGCTGCCAAACCAATTACATTAGATTAAATTAGATTAGTGAGCCAAAAAATTAAGACATCATGGCAGACAGGTCTAGGAATGTTGTGGCAAAAGGGAGTATGGGATACTCTTCTCTAGGAGAAATGGATTTACTCAGTGAGCTACCACTGAAATAAAAATATTTTTAAAATGTCAGATGGAACTAAAACATTTTAGACATATGGTGCATTAACCAAATGTTTAAACATTTGCCTTTAGCTGCATAAATGTAAAACTGATGGAATGTGTTTAGCAAGCGATACAGATTATCTTTAACTGCATTAAACTGCACATGTTCATTGTAATGCAGGCCAGTTATAGATGCAACACAGACCACATCTCTCTTATCTATTGATGAGATCTACACTTCTCTATTGCTTTGAAAATTTGTTGGTCATCTCTATCTCAGGGTATTATTGCTGCTGACTGAAAAGATGAATGTTGAACATCAGTAATCAACACTCCCCCAACACTCAAACCAAGAAATGCTTTGATTTCTCTAATTAGGGTACTGGGCTGGGTGTCAGAAAGAGCTTTTTCTACATGTACTATACACAATCTTGGGAAATAACTGCAGTTCTCTGGGTTTAGGTAGTTTTCCAGATTGCAGAGACAGCTATCTGATAAATCAGAAGAAGCTGCCTCTGTCAGCCCCTATCTGGTTTATATAGATGCACTGGGAGTTGTAGGGAGCTTGAACAAGTCAAACCATAACTGTGGAAAATACACACTCACTCAGCGGGTGTTCTCAGATGGATAGCCATCCCTCCCACGATGTATAAAACTTCTGGGGTTTTCATAAATATCCACTGATTGTCTGAGGAGGAAACAATATGACAGAAAACCAAGATCCCTATCACTATGAGTAAATCTGTGAAGAAAAGATTCAACTTTTTCTGTTGTGCAGCAGTTAAAGTCTTTCCAAAAATTATATTCTTTAAAAAATGCCAAACCAAACAATTTTCTGGACTTTGAAAGTAGATGACTTGACAATCCTTACTCTAATTGACTATGAAATCTTCTCAGTGAAGCAACTGAGAACTCTACAAATCGTATGGCTGGAGATGATGTTTAGGGCTGGTTAGGATTCCTACATCCTATATCAAAACCTTCAGACAGGCACATAGATCTATTACGTGGGAAAGGACAGGGGCTGGTAAGTCAAAACGGAAAACATGTAATTGCTAAGATACCAGTCAGAAAGCAAGTGAACTGACTGCAAAGAGGGAAGGAGAGCATCTGAGTTAACCTGTGGCCAAACAGTGGCTGCAGTGTATCGAAACTTCTGCAGAAATGTTTGAGGAAGGGCAATGAGTAGGGCGCGGTAATAATTAATGGTCCCGGTCAGAAACGCTTTAAGCCTTGTTTTAAAATCAGGCAACATCAGAAAGCTGGTCATACTGTGTGGCAGTGATGGATTAACCCTTTCACTTGCCCTGTGACGAGACTGAATACAAAGCTTCCTCAGAGGGACGAGGAGTGGAAGGCTTGACACACGGTCATAGCTGTGCTGGGGGTGCCAGCTCTGAGCTGGGCTGGCGACCACAGCTCCAGGCAGGTGGCAGGAGCTGCGGCAGGGCTACGGGACTCTCTGCTGCCTGTTCCAGCATAGCTGTCCTCCTCTGCCTTCTCCTCCTCCTCTCTGCTCTCCTGCAGTGTTTAAATAAAGGTGTTTTTCTCTGTTGTCAAGGCTGTAAAAGGGACATGTTGAAGTTTATTGCTAGTTATTCCTTTATCTTCTGGGCTTGCTAGGAAAGAGGAGAACAGGACCTTTCCCTTTCCATTTATCTCACACCATAACTTCTAACACCATACGGGAGACCTACTTGCTCCAAAGAGCATATGCAGGTACACTGTTCTGGCACACGCATGAGCTTCATGAAGGATAGTTTGATCCAGCATGATTTCCAAACCAGAGGAGAACACAGCACGCTCAAGTTAAAAACCGTTGGCAGTTGTTCTGGTAGCTGTTGCTTTCCAGCTGTACTCCCTGAAGCGTGTCAAAGCCGGGGAGCCAGCGGGCTTTTTGGCTAGCGGGGATGTCTGCTCCGTGTGCGAACGGCAGCCCAGCACGGCCTCGCGGCCCACCTCGCTTCTCCTGCAGGCCCCGCGTCTGCAAGCGCAGGATGAGGCCAAGCTGGGGGGCACTTGGAGAAACACCTTCCTCCAGATGCCGCCGGTGGGGGTGGGAGGCGGAGGCCAAGCCCGGTGAGCTGTTCGGCACGCTGCTCTTTCCAAGTGACAGAAACATCCCCAAAGTGATTACTCACCTGCCCAGAGCAGGAGAGGCCCATATGTAACAGGGCAATTTGGCCTCTAGTTGTTCAGCATGTTTCTGTATCACACTAAGAAGTGTTCAATAGTATCAAAACTGACATTTTTTTGCATTTGTATCTGGTTTGGTAAGGACAACCCATAAAGTAAGTGCGAAAGCAAGCTGGCAGTGGCAGCTTCAGCTACCTTTGAGAGAGCTGGGGGAAAGGGGTAGGCATACAGGCAGAGGAGGGAAAGGGGGATCTCCAGAGTCAGTTTGCCATATTAAACTGCTGTCTCCTTGTCTAAGCAGGAGGTACTCACTGCCCCTTCAGATAGGCAGTGAGTCACGATGGCTCTGGACCCACGGGGCATGTCTGGTGGCACCTTGCGAGAGGTTGGCCAGCTAGTGAGGGTCACTAGCTGAATAGCTGCAATACTAAAACACAGCTCATACTCTCATGAGCTTTTTCTTCAGTCTTTTATCCCCTATTTCTCCTTCTCACATAATTTTTCAGGCATTTGGACCAAAGCAGATATGGACCGTACCCAAACAAAGTGCAAGGGCTTAGACTGTGCCGGGAGAGGCCACTACACAGAGGAATTTAGCAGCCCTGTTTATGATGATATTGAATTGCCATTTTGGTTTTCTTCTATCTCTGATCACCAATTTGTATCTTGAGATCTCAAAGCAGATGCAAAGGTGGATAAATATTCCTTGCTGATAAGGTCATGGCACAAGAATAGTGGCACAAAGGGGCAATAACCTGCTGAGTTTATGTGGCAATTGAGCCTCACATACAGATAGGCATTTATTTAGCTCTTGAGACCAAATCTGTCCAGTGAAATTTGGAATCTCACAGTCATAGGAATACTGAGCCTAAGGCACATTACCATCTCAGTACTGAGCTTCTGCGAGAGGTATTTCTGTGTGATTGGCCTTGTTACTCCAGATTATTTTAGTGCATTTCCCAAACAGCAAAACTGCGCTAGAGAATCCCATATAATTTAGAAAGAGTCAGCTAGAAACCAGTTCTGTGAAAGGAATGAGTTTTATGTGAAGATAATAAATTTGGGTGTGACAGACATACTGAAGGAGAACTGCTTTAAAATAATACATGTGTACCTCATAAGTTGTGGCTATCTGCCCATCCTTTCCTGCTTGCACTAACTTACCCAGATGTATGTGTGCCTTCTCGCTTGGAAAATACTTTCTAACTCCCCTGCCTTTACGACTGACTGGCCTAAGTCCAAAGTCTCGGTAGTATCATATTTCTGTCTGCATGCCTTAGTGTTCACAGCTAAACTAATCATGGCAACTAGAGTCAGTTAAGTACCTTAGTGTCTGGATGGATGGAAGAACACTGCTGGAGATTAATTTCTCTGCTTTAACACTAAAATCCATGTAAGAAGGCTAGGCCATTCTCATCTCTTACTATGAGGGCATTATCATGTCTCTCATACTGAGCACTGAAGGGGGTAAATTGGCACCCAGAAACCAATGAGTGACCCTTTTTTGGTCAAATTGTGTGTAGGGCAGCTGGTGTGTGATGTTGGGCAATGGGGCAGATTACATTTACTGGACCCACTTGACTGCTGTCCAACAAATACGATTTTCCATTAAATATGGTAAGGGAAGCATCTTCTTTTTTATGAATGTCGACCGTGTTTTAATGATCTTCTCTCTGCTTCACTGTACCTCTCAGGTGGTTCCTTGACACCTGGAGGTGCTTCAGAAGTTGAAGCAAGCCCATAGTGCAGAATACCACTTGCTATGGCAACTGTTATTATTGCAGCATGGACAAAAGTTTCACTGCTTGCCCATGAGCTTGCAGATTGAATTCAAAAGCTTGGATGACAGTAGCAGAGATGACTTCTTTTCCTGAAAATAAGTGACATAGTTGTCACTTCTGATAATACTTAACCAAAAATATGGGGTCTTCTGTTTCACACGTTGGCAGCTACAAGCAGCTCCCAGCACAAAAGTAGGTCTATAAATATCGTTTGATTTTTCATCCCAAACCTGAGGAAATCTGTGACCCTCACTAGTCTCTCTGGCTGTTGCAGATGGATGCTGTTCTTACTAATCTCTCTTCAGGTTTCAAAGTGTACAGTGATGAACACACACATTAATCTTCCCCTTACTATATTTCCTTGTCTTTGCTTGATCCCACTCCTTCTTTAGAAATAGAAAACATTTTTGGAGCATAACAAATCAGGAAGCATATGTTTTGCTGCCATCTTTGATGTGAAGCTAGTGTGTGATGGTAGAACAGCTAAATTAGAACAAAATGTGGAAATAGAAATAAACGAGATAACTCATACCAAAAAGAGATGTGGACTAGCAGTTGTCACTTTGAAAATACTGGTCTTGCCACCACAAAGATGAAGGTTTCTCTGTTTCCACAACTGAGAACCCGAGATTAAAGGCCCTGCCTATCTTTACAGGGGAGGTGCTACATTTGTGCACACACACACAAAATTATCTCCTTACTTGTAATGAAAGAAATGGAACTACAGCAAGCAAAACTAACATAGGAAAGCTATTGCTAAAATAAAAAAGTCCAGTTGACAAATAACACTTGGAATACCTGTAAAACAGATAACTCTCTTCCTAAGGGAAGTCTTTCTCTATTAGAGAAGCCATCCTTTCAGAAGGTGTGTTTTTTGGAGATGCTCTATGTAATAAAAAGAATATATTGAGATGGATCACAGCATCTTATCACTATATCACTTGCTTGGGTCTTTGGAGCTTTTGACATATGAGCCTTGATATGCATAAGTTTATTGCTTCTTTTGTTATGTTGATGGTCATGAATTCCTAACTCCTTTGAACTAGGTTTTTGAAAAGGCTGAGTGGAAAAAAGTGCTCTCAGTAAACATCTGTTAAGAATGTGAGACACAAGAAAGGAAACTTGGCTGTCACGGCAGCCTTCTTTGTTCAGAGTAATCTAACTAGTCATCTCCTGTACTTGGAGCTATCTTGTCAGCTAGGTATTGTTTCTCTTCTGCTGAGCAAAATCAGACTGACTTTTGTGTCACTAATTCCCTGAAGAAACCAGAAGCTTTGCACTTCCGAACCATTTCTCAAAGTATTACCATTTTAGTGTTTTATTTCACATTCCGTTCTGAGTTTGGGATTTCCATTTCTTATCCAGCTCCTCAGTGTATGACCCCTTTTTCCCACCTCCCTCCACATGATGTGGACAGCATTAGGATTTCCTCTCCATGCACAGCACATACAACAAGGGCTTTTTCTCCTCCGTGGCCTCTCGTCCAGCTCCCGAGCCAGCACTAGCCTGGAGGAAAGCCAGATGCATCTGAAATCACTGAGAGAAGAACAACAGTATCAAAAAGACACTGCCAAATAATGCAGGAGGGAGCTGAAAGAGGTACTCTGAGATAATATTTCAAGTCAGCCCAAGCTTCCTGCAACATTTTCTTTTGATTCAGACTGTAAACCAGGTGACGTTCAATCAGATTTCAGGTTGCAGATCCAAATTTCTAAGGCTTTTTTCCTCCTCACCTTCATTTACCATAGTCTTCAGGCAGCCATTCTTGATACTAAAGAGAACTATTGCCACTACTGAGCCCTGGGGAACACCACTTGTGACCGACTGCCAACTGGATTTAACTCCATTCCTCACCACTTTTTGGGCATGGCCATACAGCCAGTGTTTTGCCCAGCAAAGAGTGCACCCATCCAAGCCATGAGCAGCCAGTTTCTCCAGGAGAATGCTGTGGGAAACAGTATCAAAGGCTTTACTAAAGTCTAGGTAGACAACATCCTCAGCCTTTCCCTTGTCCACTAAGCAGATCACCTTGTCCTAGAAGGAGATCAGGTCAGTCAAGCAGGACCTGAAAGGAAAGGCATTTCATAAGCCCATGCTGAGTGGGCCTGATCAACTGGTTGTTCTGTACATGCTGCATGATGGCACTCAGATGGTGTGTTCTATAACCTTGCCCATCACTGAGGTCAGACTGACAGGCCTGTAGTTCCCTGGATCCTCCTTCCAGCCCTTCTTGTTGATGAGCATCACATTGCTAACTTCCAGTCAACTGAGACCTCCTTGATTAGCAGGGCTGCTGATAGATGCTGGAAAGTGGCTTGGTGAGCACTTCATTACCCTTGGGTTGATCCCATCATCCCCATAGACTTGTGTGTGTCTAAGGGCTGTAGCAAGTCACTAACCATTTCCCCTTGTACTATGGGGGGCATTTTTCTGATGTTCATGAGCAAGCTGTGGCAGTGCATGAACCATTAACCTTCACCGTTCTCTTTTCCATGTTTTAATTATATTTACAGCTTTCCAGAAGGTTCTTAGCCTTTCTCTTTTTATCACTGGCTTTTCTCATCTTTACTTCAGCTTCTCCTGCAGCACTTTGTAACCCATGCAATGTACCTTTCTTGCGGCCACAAGAATCAGCCTTTAAGAAGTGTTTTGAAAAATAGGAACAGAAGTGTATTTTTATATTTGTATTTCCAGTGCACTTATCTACTAGTGATTTTCTGAACCCTTTACATAAAACCACAATAAATCAGGTAAAAATAGAAAAAATGTAATCAATGCTGAAGGCCATCCAACAGAATGGCTCTTGCACTATTTGCAGCTTGACCTTGATTCTCCCTTGGTTTCTGGAACCTGCTCCTTGCAATATGCCTGCATCTCATGCTTGCTGGAACCCAAAGCAGAGCCATGTATGTTGTTATTTTTTTCACATAGACACTCGACTTGAGATAAAAGGCATCGGGTTTACAGTGTAGAAAAGTAGCTCACAGCGCAGTTTTGAAAAGAAAAGATCATCAGCTCTGTGAAGCTGAAGGGCTCTGTCAGCAGGCAGTGATTCACAGTTACCAGAAGATCTCTCTTCTGACACTGCAAATGCTAAAGGTCCCATCTGTGCTGACCAGTGGGGCAGGCCTCTGCTGTCATTCTGGTCCTCAAGGGTCAAAAGGCAGTCCCCAAGGGTCAAGGCTCAATCTAACTTGAGTCACCGCGGCTGTAAAAAAACTGAGTGCAGTTCATTGTGCCACCACAGATGCACTTGGTACCTCTTTCTCTGCAGCTGACCCTCCGAAAATGATGGGTCCCCTGGAAACTTGGAGCCTCATCTGTCAGTCTCACGTGGTTGTCCCAGGTACTCAAAGTCATCTCAAAAGATAGTAGGTGCTTATTTGCAGCTAAATGAATTGGGGAAGGTTTTGTCTACCTTATGCTGCTAAGCAAATTGTTGAACCCCTGCTAACAGAGATAGTCTTTAAACTAGACCAGAGATCACATGGGTTCAGTTTCCTTGCAGATCTCTCTTAAATAACATTTTGAAGGGCTCTATTCTTTTTCTTCTGGGCTGCTAATGCTAGTAGTGGCATGCTAGAAGCCATATCAAGTCATGATTGGGTTTCTCTGACAGCCTGGATCTTGTAACCCAGGGCTTTCTTCCATTATTTCACAGGAACATAGTTTACAGGGCTACGTCAGCAGAACCACAGACGATCATAGAAACAGATTTATTGTCAGTGTGTTATTGCACACCACTGTGCTTCCAGGTAGCATTTTTTTACCCTGTTCTTAATCTGAGAGTCATTAGGGCATTCTGCTGAAGGGAACTCTGTTCTTTATCTTTCATAAAACCAGGGACAGACCATGTCTGTATTCCTACAGCACAGTTTTTCCAGTCCCCTCTGTAAATAGGGTGTCTACTGTCCCTCATTACTGCAAAGTCAAAGCAACTCTCAGTCTTGCACATCACGTCAGTGAGGTAGGGAAGTAGAGCAACTGCCATTTAACAAGGAGAGACTAAAGTCCAGTGGGAAGAAAATTGAGAAAAGAGAGATTCAAACTAATTCCTAACCAAATTCCCAACTTTGTTTCTTACTCTGATGATCCTTTATTACCAATTAATGAAAGGTGCTGAAATGATCAATATCTGGATAAAATGGCAAATGGTCATATCAAAGGCTTATGTAGTTTGCTATCCTTGTGTGTGTAAGGAAGAGTGAAGATGTTTGTATAATGAGGACTATAAGAACGAGACAAACATAGATGATACTGGGAGCAGCTTACAACCGTTTTCAGCTCACTGGTTTTCTGTACAAGAAATGATTGTTACTTCCTCTCCCATTAACTTGATGGGTGTTGGGTGAAACAATGCAAAAAAATTTCATACACAAAACCCTTTGGCAAAGAAGTCCTTATTGATGGGATCCCCTTTACCCACAAGTTTATCATCTCAGTCAAAGGCCTGTCATAGACTTACAGGACTTACATTTATAAAAGCTGTGCTGACTTTGAAAAATACATGTATTCAGGCATCCCCTATTTCTGTTTTTACTACAATTCCTACTAATTTGTCTTGTAGCTGTGTCCGTCTTAGATGTCAATAGTTCCTTTGATCTCCACTACAGAAAGGGAGGACATTGCAGCTTTCCAGCTCCAAAGTGGTTTTAAGGGAGAAGTATCACAGCTGACCACTCAACAAATGGGCTGAATAGCTCAGTATTCAGATCTGTAATCTGCATAGGTTTGTCTTGACAGCATCTGAATGTCTTGAACCGATGCTTTAAGTGATGTGATTAATATCTATCATGTGATGTTTACTCTTCTCCCCTCCTCTGGAGGGAAGTGTGTACTTTGGAATGTCTTATTTTGGTACAGCTTTATCAGTTTTGGTTTTGTTTGGCTTTGTTTTCTTTGAAAAATGCACGTTGTTCTGTATTTATTTTAAAGAAGGTAAGGTTAGAGAAACAGAGACCTTGAGTCTTGAGGGAGCTCATTCCAAAGTCGCAGGCTGACCGTTTCTGTCTCTTCCACAGATAGGATTTGCCCTAGTTTTAGAGTGGCCTGGTTCCAGCAGAAGAGCAAAGTTACTGAGTACAGATTTTATTGAGGGCCTTAAGAAGTCTTTAAGATATTTCAGACCAAAAAAGTGGATGATCTGAATGATCCATCACATTGCAAACTCCATTTGGTAGTCTCTGGGAAGGCAACACCAGACCTGGGCGAAATGTCTGGTTTCTTGTGCTCAGCTCTATTATTTGAAGGGCTGAATCCCAGAGAGGTTCACCCTTAAGACAGATATATCACACCAGTGGTGCAGAAGTAAATAACTGAAGAGGGTCACTGCTAGGCATGCAACATGTCCCAGCCAACTGCAAGCCTTCATGTAACTGCTTATTACTGCTCAACAAGCAAAGACCTGGGGGGGTTTGGGCTGGGCTCCAAGCTTCTCAGCCTTGACACACCAGATTCTCTCTTCACATGAACTCTGTGCGTGGTTTCAGGCTCACAAAACATGTATTGGCTGACAAATTAAAGCTGAAGAGAAGCTATCTTATTAATATTAATCTGTATTCTGATGTGTCATGGGTTGCCTAAACAATTGCATTCCTGGTGTTCAGGAGCCAACCTCACGTTCCTGTTGCTCTGAGCAGCCACCAAAAGGGTTGTTACAGGATGGCTTGAAGTCTTTTCGTATTTCAGAGGTTGAGACTGATGCTTTCTAGCCCTGCTAGCTCAGGTGCCACTGCTGTCGTCATTTTAAATCCTCTCAGGCTAAAGCTGAGCAACAGAAAATGATAAAAAGCAACAAAGGACTCACTAGGAATTTGGGTGTAGGGAGGGCATCTAGGCTTGCTAGTGCACTCATAGATTTTTTCAGGCATGCATCCAGTATTAGACTCAGACTCTTAATTTCCTTTAGGCTATGATTTCATGTGGCTCAGTTTATTCATAGGTACCCAAAGAGTTTACAAGTCTCATACAATCCAGAAACTTCCTAATGACCCCAGACAGCTCTATAAAGCAAGCAAGCACTGGAAAAGTAATAGCAACTGTAATAGCTGCAGATTACTTCCTAGAGCTTTATGTCCTCCCTTCAGAGCACGCAGCCAGGCAGGGTTACTTGGGTCATCCGCTGCGTAGGATGCACCCAGGTAGCAGCCTACATCAGGCCCTTTTGCAAACTACAGAGCTGACTCCAAGGTATTGCTCTTTACTCCCACCCAGGCCAGCTGTAAGGGGGCTGTGCAGTTTAATATGAGGTGTAAGTGATAAACCAGGCTTTGGTTCCTTCGGATCACTGGGACAGTGCAGCCTCTATTGTGCTACTGACAGCAGTGCCCCCGGCTCCCTGGCCTGATTACAGCTTGGGTAGCTGCAATCTGCCTACTTAGAGTCTCCCCGGAGTTCCTGCTGGCAACATTATTCTTTTTCCCCTTGTTGTCCTAATTTAGTTGGAATATCTTGCTGTGCACTGTTAAATGCTGCCACAATCCGTATCAGAGGTGGCTACGTGTCAGATTTGGGTGAAGCAATCTCTCGTTAGGGTACTCTGATCTTGCAGGCTTCACTCCTGTGGATAGTTTGGGGATGTTTAATTAGGCTTCCAGAAGTCCAGCACTACTACTGGGCAATGGACTCAGAAGAATAAGATTGCTTGAGTGGCCTAGAGTTTTACATCCACATCTACACAACATCCTTGCTGAAAATGTGAAGTTTTTGTTTAAATTTGCTGCTTCAAAACAATTTGAAAATAAACATAACTTTTGGGGCAAAAAGTGAGAAACTGAAGGGATTTACCTTGCTTGCTCTGAAACCATTAAAAGCCTGGGGCTTTGAATATGTTTGTATACTGAACAATGATATCCACAGCCTTTCAGCTCAGTTTCAGTTCAATAGAAGCCAGAATTGAAAATGCAGAACACTGGGCTCAAGTGGAAATGGATTAAAACCAGGAGAGCAAAGATTCCAGTGTTCTTGGGAGTTTTGCACAGATCTGCAAGCTATAAGGAAGCCGATCAAGAACTTTGAGAAAATATCTTTTTAATAAATGCAAAATACAAATGTGTCTGTTTTACCAGTAGACATCAATTTTTCTTCCTTTCTGTGGTCTCTTGGCTAAGAAACTCATCAGTGACACGTGGCAAGAGGTGGACGCCTCCAGAGAGCAACCCCTCCCATCTGAAGACAAGACACACGGTAGAGAAGATGAATTATCCCTAGGGTTACCTTTTGCTCTGCTCTGACTATGGAGGAAGCTTTTATTCATCAGCTGGCAGGATGGGGTACAGCCACCTTGCCTAAGTGAAAAATGGGAAAGACATCTAAATATCCTGCATGTGATGTAAAATAGAACCTTGATTTTTCTTTCCTGAGCAACAAAACATATCAGCTGTGAGTTTCACCCAACAGAAAATACATACAATATGCATGCACATATTTAAAAGTCACACAACTTTAAGGGAAGTTATACATGGTGGGTTATACATGCATTTGTTTTCAGATGCAGTCAATATCTATACTGGCAGGAGATTTTTAGGTTTTGATATAGTGCTCTGATGATTGCCTGTGTAGGGTGAAATGCATCCTTAAACACTGCACTGTCAAAGTAATATCCACAAATCATTCAGCGCCCATCACTGGCAGATAGTAAATATTTTATACCTTATTGAAAAATAATATTTCTTTTTCTCAAGTATTGCTCATGTGTTCCCTTTGGGCAACTCTCAGAATAGCCTTTCGGGATTCATAAAAACTAATAGTTCCCTTTATGCTTTTAAAGCTTTTGTCACATGGGCTCCCCAAAGCACTTCCACGGCAGCAATCCTAGTCACTTAGTTTGAAAGATGAATATACATTAAGGGGAACATAGGGAGAGTAAAACACCTTTCCTCTGTTGCAGCAAGAAGATGTCACCTATGCTGTGTGCAGGACTGCAGCTGGCACGGATGGCCTCTCTGCAGGGGTGCCTCGGAGGGACAGCCCTGCTCTGAGAAGATGTTTAGAAGCAACGTACCAAGAAAATGAACCTGGGGAAGGTTACTAGGCGCAGTAGAAAGGCTATGAAAGGCAGGTGTCATATTTCCTTCTTTTTTTAATCCATGATATTATTGTTTTCCACATCCGGATCCATCCTTCTATTGCTGTGTTTGCAGCTGGATGGAAATTTGCTGATAATTTTTGCTTTAGAAGACAGACATGCCTTACATCATACCAGCTAAGACTGATACTGTGCAGGATTTCTGCAATGACATTCAGGTTGGCCCACGGGCACCTCTGCGTTGCTTAATTTTGGGCTGCAGGTTAGCATGGCATTGCTCAGTTTGGCATTGCTTGCTGTAGCAAGTAAAGTCTGTCTTGCCAATCCAGAATTAGACAGTAAACTGAATTTTGCCACTCCTCATGGCCTGTGTTAAAACCTGCAGAGAGTGCCCTCACATTATCCACACCAACACTGAGTCCCAAAAATTGAGCTGGGATACCTTCTGGAGAGCAAACTTTTGGACTTGCTTATGGACAACCCGGCCAAATGCTGTGATGGTAGGGTTGCACAAAGGTATGTCATCCTAGGGGGATCTCCTTCCCAACAGGTACCAGAGCTCTGCTCAGGTCCATGCCAGGATGACACCAGCTGGGAGGTGGGTCTCAGACAGGCACTGGGTATGGACTCATGTGTCCCCAGCTCTGCGGGCAGCAAAGTGCTGTGGGGACGCACTGCCAAGGCAGGTACTAAACTTCCCTGTAGAGATTGAATAGGGTCCTGCAGGTGGAGAAGAGATCATACTGCCCACAGATAATTCCCTCTTCCCCATGTGTTGCTGAAATGCTTTCCCTCCAGTGGTGGAGCAGGCTGACATTGCCTGGGCAGTCCCCGCTCTTCGTGATCTGGGGAGGAGGGAGCGAGCTGAGCCACTCATATGCTGTAGTCCTCAGAAATGCCAAAAAAATGGCACCCGTGCTGCATGCTTTTAGCTGCCACTGTTGATGACGCTGGCCCAAGTTTTTTATGGTTTTGAGAAACAGCAGTGTGTCATTATATCCCCGGAAGCTGGAGTTTATAAAGGGGAGATCAGAAACAATAATAATAATAATA
>NW_010248951.1:0-11328 GCF_000690775.1 Eurypyga helias
GCTGGTGTGGGTGGGGGGAAAATGGCGCTGCCTGAGGTTGGGGTGGGGATCCCACGCTGTTGGGCCACCTTGGGGCATCTACCCGCCCCAGCTGCCTGGTACTGAACTTGTGAGACCCACTCTGAGAGCTTCCCGCTGGTCGGGAAAGTCACTGTGGGAGACCCGTCTGCAAGGCAGATACAGTGCTGTAGAACAGGCCCGGAGTGGCCAACACTGCCATCACAGAATCACTGAGGTTGGAAAAGACCTATTAGATCATCTAGTTGAACCATCAACCCAACACCACTGTATCCACGAGACCACGTCCTCAAGCGCCGTGTCTACCTGTCCCTGGACCACCTCCAGGGATGGTGACTCCACCACCTCCCTGGGCAGCATGTTCCAATGCCTGACCACTCTTTCAGTAAAGAAGTTTTTCTTAATATCTAATCTTAGCCTCTCCTGATGCAACTTGAGGCCATTTCCTCTTGCCCTGTCACCAGTTACCCAGGAGAACAGACCAGCACCCGCCTCCCTACAACCTCCTTTCAGGTGGCTACAGATAGCAATCAGGTCTCCCTTTTCTTTACGCTAAACACCCCCAGCTCCCTCAGCTGCTCCTCACAAGACTTGTGGTCCAGATCCTTCCCAACTCCATTCCCTTCTCTGGACACGCTCCAGCCCCTCAGTGTCTTTCTTGGGGTGAGGGGCCCAAAACTGACCCCAGGATTCGAGGTGCAGCCTCACCAGTGCCCAGCACCACAGAGGCACAATGTCTCTCCTCACAGGAAAAGCCAGAGCCTTGGCTGTTGATGTCGCCCAGCTTCCCCGTTCAGGCTTGCAGGGATCAGAAGGTCGAACTCACAAATTGAAATCTTTAGGATCAGTGTGCTGAGACTGAAGTCCCAGCAGGCAGAAGCCCAGCCATGATGGATTACTGGAAGCATCACATCAACGGCATCTTGGCCAACAAAAAAGTTGAAGATGTGGCTATCGCGGGCCTCTCTGGCAACAAGTGCATGTGGGCGGCCAAGCCAGGAGGGCTCCTCACAGCCATCTCACCTCAAGAAGTGTCCTTGATCACGGGCCGGGATCGGAAAATGTTACTACTGACGGGCATCACTGTAGCTGACAAAAAGTGCACTGTGATTCGTGACAGCCTGCTGGTGCATGAAGATGATGCGATGGATGTCAGGAGCAAAGGCAGCGACAGCAGATCCAGCTGTATTGGCAAGACCCCCCAAGCCCTGATCTTCCTGATGGGCAAGAAGGGAGTCCCCAGAGGAGCCCTCAACCAAAAGGTCCATCATATGATTGTGGGCGTGAAAGCATGAAGCGAATAGTGCCAAAGAGACAGGCGTCTTCTGCCTGAGCACAGAGGCCTGGTCATTGCTGTAGCAGAGAAGGGAAATAAACCCGTTCTTGGTGCGTGTGGCCAACTTCTTTCAGCTGGGGGAGTGCTGGTCAGGCAGCAGTGCTGGGACATCTGCCTGACCAGCTGTGGTGCGGAAGGGAATAACATCTACATTCCTCATCAGGATGCTTGGTATTATTTGAGTGGTCTCACGGCCATCTTGGGTAGTTGTTCCCTGTTATTTTACTGACTGATTTAGGGGCAAAGATGTCTTATAACCTGAGCTTTGGGAAAGAGCAGGAGGAAGGGCAATCCCTTTGTCTTCTTGTTTACCACCATGCTGTTTAAATCATGCCCTAATGCCATTAATGGGTTTTGAGACCTTCCTCCCTTTTAGACAAGCAGACCACAACACTAAGAATGAGCAGGACTTACTGTTTATTTTGAATTTGCCTTTGGAACAAGGGCAGTTCCTTCTGGAGATTAGCTATTGATCAGCAGAGCCTTGTGCTGCTGTTGGGTTGTGTGGGAGGCACGTGCGGAGATAGTCTGCCAGCTGATCACCTTCCGCGTCACTTGAAACCCCTTCTTAAGCTACTTTACTGTGCAGATTGGGGTTTTTTATGAGATAAATTATCTGTCTTGTGTCTGTGGCATGGGATCTTCTGAATATTGCTTCCTTTCCATCCTGCTCAGTCAAGATGATCCATGCTGCTGTTGTCTGGCCTCTAGGTCACAGGAGTCCCTCTAAGCCCCCCAGAACAACTGGGAGGACACAGAATTGTGCTGAATGCTGCAGATTTCCTCCTCCATTCCCTAGTACAGGCCTCCTCTCCCGCTCCCACTTGTAACCCTAAATGGCCAGTCTGAAATGAGGCAGAGCTGGTGTGCTTGAGACGGGACCGATGCAGGGGAGACTCAAGGGGTATCTCTGGCAGGGCTGATCTCCTCACACGCGGCTTTCCTGGCTCCATTGCTCCTGGCAGCCACCGCAGCTGCCTGGCAGCAAGCCTGAAACCACCACGCGCCGTGCTGCTGCAGCACAGGCGGGCTGTGACCACTCACCCACGGTGAGATACCTCGTCCTCTATACCGCTGGGACCCTCCCACTGCCCCAGGTAAATCATAGGTGCTGAACTGCTTGGCCTGGTTTGACCAGACCTCCCCCACCACCTTCACATCGTTGAGCCACTGAGTCAACAATAATTAACCGTGATGCCTTTTGTGAAGCTGCCACAGACACGAGAGGAGAGCCCTGCTGAGAGAGTTAATCTTCTCATGTAACATGGAGTCAATATTTTGTAATTTAACCGAATTCACACAGAGATCTTTAATCTGCAACAACACCCACAGGACCAGAAAAACACTATAAGGGGAACCAGACCTCTGATGCCTGAGCAAACGTTCAACAAAACAGCAATGACTGTCTAATTGGTCAGCACTGTTTGATAGGCAATGCTTACAAGCACGAATCAAAACAAATTAACGTAAGTACTTACGGGAAAAAAACAGGAAATTGCAAACTGATTTTCAAATCTAACAATAAAAGTGATGCACCAAATGAAACAAATAAATGAGAAAAGAAGTTAGTATTTATGCTGGCCACAAGTTTTTTTAAAAAGCAAAGGCATTCTTAATGAACACTGCTGCTTATTTTCACAAGCTTAAGGCAAAAATGAGTAACTACCCTCTGCAATTTCTTGAGCATGCATAGTATTATCCACTGTGCAAATCACAAAATGCAGACAGCTTTCGCTTCCCGATCTTCAGACTGAGGCATCAAAATGACAGGATTTGGAATAAGAGGAAATAATTTTGGATTATTTACTGCTTGTTCCCTTCTTCAGGGTGCCAGAAAAGACAGGTCTAGAGTGTGTATATATACACTTTACTGGCATGAGAATTTGGAGAAGTATGGACCTATATAGCGTGATGATGGTGTGAATAGCTACAGCTCCTCCCCTAGTTACACATTACGGGCACCACAATGGTGTTCAAAACCACTGTCTTTCAGTTTGAAGGGATTTGTTAAGTAAATTTAGAAACAACTAGCCTTTACTAGTGATTGCATATTAATTTAGAGACAAAATTATTTCCAAATCCAAGAAGGACCTTAAACTTTCACTCCCTAAATCCACCAGCCTGGAGCCTAAGGAGATTTTGTTCAGACCAGCCTCGAAAAGCAGCTGTTGCGTCCAGCCCCAACTCTTCTTGAAGGCTATGGCATGAAGGAGCTAAATGCCCATGCCAGAGACATGTCAGGTTTTTTTCCAGTGACTCTGGTAATTCAGCAAAAGGCAGGGAGCAAGGGATGACACTGCCAAGTATGCAGTCATCTTATGCTGATTTCAGCAAGATATGATAGAAATTATATTGCACACACACAAATGATATCCTTCCAAAACTCAGAATGAACAGCAAATTCAAAAGATTCCTTCACAGAAAGGAGGATAAAAGCATTGCTGTTTCCTCTTAAAATCAAGGCAATCAGAGTTCAGTGAGTCACGCACTAGAAATGAGCTCAGTGAATTTCATGTAGAGGAAAATCTCAGGCATATAATATGCGATGATAGAATTAAAAATAGAGTCATTAATGATAGATGCCTTTTAATGGACGCAGAGCAATGGGATAAAGGGATTTTTGTTTTTTGTAAGGCTTTTCCTACACAGAGAACGTGAAGGGTAGGCAGGTTGGTAGGCTACTTTGTTCACTTTCCAGTCATATAGGAAGATGAATTGAAAATTACCTTTTTCCTCCAGTCAAATGCTAAACCTCAGTCTTTCTAAACTCACCAGGACAGTACAGAAACGGTCGTTCCAGGCAAATGTTCGGCCCAGTATTAACCAATGCAGGCTAGTTGTCCCCATTTTCCGTAAGTGCGATTCTCCAGATGAGTACCATATCACTCAGGTGGTTTTAGGAATCTGAGTAGTCAGCGTAGGGCTGCGTGTTGGGTGGGAGAGGTGGTAAGGCCCGAAGGGGGAGGTTTACTGGGGAGCAGAGCACTTATCTGCAGCACAAGGACTAACACCCTTTTGCAGCTATGGTTTAGCAGCTGTCATGGGGCAGGATGGGATTCAGCAAGGACAGGAAAGTCCCCACCCTAACTCAGACGCAGCTGAAAAAGCAATCTGGTCCTGGTTAGTGTCCTAGGAAAGAAAGGAGCACAGATTGCTTTACGAGCAGCAGAAATAGGGGAATACTGAAAGCATTGGGAGGCAAGTACGGATGATGTGCTGGAGCTGGGGTCCATGGCAGCTCCTGGGAGGGGTCATTCCAGTCTGCCGTCCCCCGATCCCCCTGCATTTGAAATTACGCGTCCTGTCTTGAGCAGCTGTGACCCCTCCAGCAGCGGACGATACTCGGAAACAAGAAGTGGCTGTGGCGCATCCCCTTTCCTCCAGTGAAGCATCCTTAGTGAATGGGTTTAAGGCACAGCAAGAACCTCAGGGCAAAGGATTTTTAGGTGTTGAAGGAAAAACCCCCAATGTTCGTGTGGCTTTACATGTTGAACACTTGCAAACAGGAGGCTGAGGATTCACCTGGGGAGAACAGCGGTATGCAGAGACACCCGTTACACTGCTGGGACGCAGCACCCTGGAGATGGCTCTGGACAAAGCAGGAGGCCGGCTTAGGGGAGGGCAGGAAATCCCAGCAGATGAGGCACAGCAGGGCTGGAAATCTGACTTTTTCCCAGGAGATGGCACTAAAGGACAATCGCCTTTCAGCCGGCATCGTGCAATGCAGGGGAGGCTTTGCCGGGGCCCAGCTGCTCTTGGGGCAGTCGGCGCTGCTGTCCGCCCAGGTCGCTCCTGGTCCTCAGGAGCAAACCTTTATTCTGAGCGTCTGTGCTTTTGGTAAGGGTGAGGATACCAGTCTTCTATATCTCCATGCAGTAATAAGCCTCCTACTTCTCGTGGCAGGATCGCACTCGTGGCTGTCGCCCAGGCTGGAAGGACCCCAGGAGCTCTCCCCTCCAGCCTCCCGCTCGCAGCAGGGTCAGCACCAAATTCACACCAGCTTGCTCTGCACTTTGTACAGCCATACCCTGAAAGCCTCCAGGGACAGACACTCCCCACCCTCCTGAGGCAACCTCTTCTCATGCTCAATTATCAGATTAGTGCTATTTTTCCCCCTTCTCTCTGGCTGGAAACTCCCCAGTTTCACCATTGCCCCTGAGGCTGTAGACCTCAGGGCTCCATCTTGCTGGCAACCACTTCTTAGGTAATGAAAAGCTGCTGTTGGCTCCCTCCTAAGCCTTCCCTCCTCCAGCTAAACCAGCCTAGATCCCTGAGCCTCCACTGGTAGGTGAGGCAGGATGCAGGAAGGAGCACCACCCTCTCTGAGCTCAGGCCAGACTTCACCCTGAAACAGGCCTGGGAACTATTTCCTACAAGGAGAAGGAAGGGGAGAATTTTCTTCCTTTGCTTTCTTTTAATTTAATTATCTCCATTAATCTACAAGCTCATCAAGCTCTCTACTGCTCCTTGAAGAAAAAGGATTTCCAAAGCAGACTGTGTACAGGTAACTGCAGCAACTTGGTACAGACTTTAGGACCAGTTTTGTTTCAGGAAAGGCCAGCGCCTAGCTAACAAGGGACTCGGGATACTTTACATCATCCCCAACACCCTGCCCCCTTGCCAGACTTACGGACAGGCAGAGGACAGAAGGGTTGTTCATCCCCAAAGTGAAACTTGGCCTGGGACTGGCAAAACTCTGAAGTGACGTGGTATGGCAGAGCACTTCAAAAGCAAGCTCTGCAAGGGTGCTTCCTTGCTGCTGATGTTGCAGGACAAAGGACAATAGCTGTGAGTCCCCTGCCATTTCCTCAGAGCCTACGGTAAGCCACAGCAGTAATTAAATGCTCTGGCAAAACCAGCAGAAATGAGCTTTATTCTGCTCCATGACTCATTGAGCAGGCACTAGGAATAGCCAGGGATTTAATTTAGAAGGGACTTGCCAGGATGCCAGGTTTGTGGGGTTCATTCCTGAGAGGAGCGTGGACAAGTTGGCTACTTCTTGCCACTCCTGCACATATTCAGCTTCCCAAACTTACTTATCCTGCCATTTGTTATAAAGATAGGCCGTTTGGCGAAAGGTGGGTAGGAATCAGAAGGGAACCAGATAGCACAGTGGCACACCACTGAAAACAAAAACCTGTGAGCTGAAGCGATGGGTAGAGGCGTCAGGCAAGCATGATGCAGCCCGAGGCTGTTGGGGAACATTTCCTCATCTCCCATGTCACCAAGATGACATTTCCCAAGAGCGCTGTAGGACCTGCCCTGTCCCACCTGTTGGCATCACAGACCTGGCACAGCAGGGATGTTGCCGTAACAGACGGGAACTACAGCCCTCTGCCATCCACCCCGCTGGGAAATGAACCTCACCCACAGACTGAGATTTTTAGACGCTGCTGTGTCAGCTGGGCTGGCGGAGAGACTGGCAAACCCTCAGGCCAAGGGTTGGCCTCACAAATTGGCTCCACCAGCTGGGGAGTCAGTCACTGCTCATGGAGTACTGATACACAGCACGGAGCGGTACCTCGGTGAGAACCCTCAATTCATTCCCAGGAAGGAAAACAGGCTGGCATGAATCACCAGCTGGTTTACAGCAACAGCATAGGTTACTTGCTTACTTTTTCTTTTCTCTTCCTCTGTTTTTGGTCTGTTTTAGAAACACTGTTCAGCAGAAGCTGACTTGCCAACATGCATCAAGCTTTTCTTTCCTCAGGCTCACACAGAAACACCGTTTGAGTGTCATTTGGGTTCTGTATGGATGGCGACAGGTTATTCCCTTGAAGTTGCACCAGGTGAGCAGAGACCACAGGTCAGCGGGCAAAAGTCAGCGGCAACCACTGTGCTGAGCACTTCACCAGCTAAAGTTCATGTTTACCTTCGTGGAAAGTCCCTGCACTGAGCAGGTTGGTTGACCCCGGGTGTCGCAATGAGGGCACAGCCCTTCTGTTCAGAGGAGACACGGACAGATAGATGGACACTTGTTTCATGCAGAAAACTGAGACACAGATCCCCCCTGCATTGCTTTGGTCATTTAAAAAGAAGCATTGATGGCTCAGGCTATGAAACACGGAGTGGTGTAACAAAATGTGAAGGAAATCCCCAAATAGGCACAAATCCGTTTGTGGCTCTTCCTACCCTGACTTGTGCAGCCTTAGATCCTCTGCAGCCTCATCCCCACACCTCAGCATTTCCATGGAGTCTGGGCTACAACCACATTCTTCCAAAAAAAGCTCCTGGGCCACGGGCAGAACAACAGGGGGAAGTTTACACTGCGGCTTCCCCTCGCTGCTCCTGCCGCCAACGAGAAACGCCTCCTATGTGCGCTCGCCGATGTGTGTAGGTAAACACACGACACAGATCACACTTTGTTTATTCACAGTCCAGTTAGAAAAGAGCATTAAAAAAAAATCCACCTTTGTTTCATTTGCTTCATTTAAAAGAAATACAGCGTGGTTCGCTAAAAGGTGCAAACCCCTTTGTTCAAAAAAGGCAAAGAAAGCAGATAAACAGCATTTTTTTTTCCAGAGAAGTCAACTCCTTGATTACAAAAACACTGTCAAAACTAGAAAGATCTAGAACACAGATAAAGTCCTAGCAGGGAAATCATTTACTGCTACCACAAAAGACTGATAGGAAAAAAAAACCCCAAACCCCACAGACTTTTGAAGGCACGTAAACCCCCTTGTTCCTGTGTCATCAATACAAGATTTACCTCCCTGGAGGTGTGACACGGAAGCTGCTCCATCCACAGCACTGAGCTGAGCCATCTCATGCTGACGCTTTCTAGCTACAGCTTCCACCTATGGAAATGAAGATGGAGCTGGCAGGTGTTTGGCCCCATTCTCATACCAAACGGTTGTACATCCTTCTACCAAACGCTGTATGGAGGGTGTTTTTCAGATGCGGCCCGTAATCCATTTTCTTTTGAGGTGAAGGCCTCAAAACTGGGTGTTCTTACAGCCCCGGCTTCCAGAATGTCAGCTATAAACTCCGATCTCAGTAAGAGAAATATATGCAGGTTTCACAGCAGCAGAGGAGAGGTTTAAAATATTAATCACAGTGAACCCGAAATTGGAAGACAAACACACCTCATTTTCCTTCTGGATTTTCACATCAGTCTTAAGATTTAAAGGTCCATGATTTCCAGTGTTGGAGATGATCAAGAGTGATGCAGCAAAGCTCACCATGTCTCAGACCACAGTCCATTTATAGCCAAGTAAGTTTTTAAGTATGCTCATAATCTTAACCCTCTTGGGGTGGGAAACACATCAGAAACCCCAAGACTACCTTTTCCTGATCCCTTGTTATCTGTTTCCTCCACTGCTTTGACAATTCCTCTCTGATTTCCACCTCCCCAGCTGCATCCCCCCCCGCCATCCCCTACTTCCCTTCATTTCTCTCGCCCTCATCTACTTGCTTTTCCATCCATCCTTGGCTCCCTTCCATGCAGCCCAAAGCTTTAGAAAACCAACTCAGTCTGAGAACAAACTTCAGCCCGATTACGCGAAGATTATTTCCTCATCCTTGCGTTTCTTCAACCCAACCTGATTTTATAAAGCACTGGAAGGTTTTGCAGAGAAGAGCGCTGGGTCCGGGGCAAGGGGCTGGCTGGGGGGTGGTCAGGGCTGGGACTAGTTGCCCAAGAGGTTTCTCAGATGCGGGTCTTGGATTTAGTCCTAAGAGAGGAGCAACGGCCTCGCATCCTGCCCGGTGGGGCGCACTAGCGGAGGAAGGATGCCACCTGAGCTGCCACTCCAAAGGGAGCGGAATAGGCCGTCGCTAAGCCTTGCAGACCTACCACCAAGTACCGGCATCCCTTCTGCAGAGCCTTGCCGACGTTCTGTGGAGAGAGACGGGAGAAGGGCGTTAAAACACACAAGCGGTGATAGAAAATACCTTCAAATTGTTCTGACAGCCAATGTCACTGGCCCAGAAAACTAACTTCTCCCACAGCGAATGAGGGCTCGAGCATAGAAGAACATTTTACCATCTATTTTGTACAGAAATACACACCCCGGGGTACAGCTGAACCGAACGGATGCAGCCTCCGCAGGAAGCCAGGCTTTCACGTGGGCTTCTATTCAAGAATGAGTTTAAACTCACACCTAGTTTGTAGAGGTACCTGTTTCCCCCCTCCCCACACATGTTCTACGTGTGTTAGTAACTCCTAAAAACTCATAAACTGTTAAAACTGGAGTTGAACAAGGAGGGAGTAAATCACTGAGAATACCTTTGTGGAAATTTCATTGCTTTTTCTGAAAATAATTTTTTTTTTGGTCAAAATAAGACTGTTTTGACCTACTTTCACGTCTGTACATGTTTAAGAACGCATCCGTGTACTGTGTTAGAGACAACTTGCTACAGACAATTTAAACTAAAATCTTTCATCTAGTTTTAACGTCACTCTTGCTGGTTTTTGGTCATGACTGGGGAATTAGCGTAATGCAGTCAGTTTGGGAGGAATACCAGAATTAACCGTTAGTAACACTTCATGGCTGTCTGTGACTAGATCGAAGTCATGTCTTGCAATATGGGAAACACCGAAACAGAGGATATACTTTTAAATCAGTGAAATACCAGTCAGTATCTACTGTATTCCCAGGACTTCTTAAAGCTGGATTACGGTGGTACTGGCACATGAAGACCTTCAGCTGTCATGATGCCACTACACAGCTGAATTTTGCTGTATTTACTCCCACGGAAACTTACTTGAAGAGAGTTAGGGTGGCAAATCCAAAAGGCAACTCAAACCCAGGGGTAGAGAGAACGGAGGAGATGCAGGGTCTTCCCTTCCCACACCTGCCCCTGTCCTACTGCCCACACCGGCGACCGCTTTCCTCCTTCCATCACCGTATACAACTTACCCACCCGGGCCCCTCGGACGCTTCCGTGCCTTGGTCTTTACTGCCAAGGCTAAACCGGCAAACCTTCCCCACGGGGATGTCGTCTGAGCAACACAAAATACACCCTGTGCTCAAGAAGAACCCCGCGCTCTAAGTGCCCTTATGCCAACAGCACGTATCGCGACAGCACGCCAGCAAATTTAGGAACCGCTGTGACGTAACCGTGCTCAGAAAACGGCTCCGTGTAAATCCAGCCTGCAGGCTCGAGACTGCTTCGTGCTACCTGTGTTTACTGTGGCGTGGAAATCACAGCGTTGGAAACCTAAAAGGATCAAATCCGTCGTGAGGGAATGAAATATTCCTCCTGAAGCAGGAGTATTTATGAGGCAGCTCGTGCCCATGCTGTCCTCTGTAAACTCTGAATTTCCTGGCATTCTCTGCATGCCAGACATAGCAAGCATATCTCTAACCAACGCACCATTTTTAAAGGAATGCAGTAGGAACTCTGGTCTGCTACTGACATCTGTCATCTCCCCAGCAGGGAAAGACTCCCGGCACCAGGCAGGTTTTTCCTGCTAACACAAAACCTGCTTTTGTTGGTACAAACATGCAACACACACCTGAGCTGTATTTAAGTCATGAGAACAAGAGCAAAATAAACAAATTCTTCCAAGTAGCGCTTTCGTAACTGAAGGCACCTGCCCTCCAGGAGGGAAAAGAATAAATCACCAACTGCAGGACTTGCGGAAAGCAAAAGCGCGATTTTGAGGCAAAACAGCAGCTGCGCAATGAAGATGGTGTTGCGTTTCTGGGCTCAGAGGGGGGATTTCCAGGGGATACCTGGAAGGCCAACTGGCCGAGGGACGCACCGGCGGGACTGTACTTGTCTTTGGGTGACTGACAGCAGAAGGGAAAATAACCCCAGGCCAATTAACTGGAAGTTTTAAAAACTGTGTCAAAACAACCACCCGGAGGGAAATACCGAACAAAGAAAGGCGAAGTGCCCGTCACATGCATCAGCTTAGTGTCATTTTCACTCCGAAATGGCAGATTTTGTATTCTTTGATCCAGGCGAGGGTCGGTGCCGAGCCTTCCCCTGCCAGACCAGCAAGGGCAAGACCCTCCCGGCGAGGG
>NW_010248952.1:0-40394 GCF_000690775.1 Eurypyga helias
TATTTTATTTATTTATATTATTATTATACTTATTTAATATTATATTTATTATACTTACATATACACACTGGAGCAGTGTCGTAAATCATTTTTGTTGCACTAACTGTGATTCATGGCTAATAAGTGGTGATGGTATTGATTTGTAGCCTTCGGAAGAGTCAACTGCAGCCTTTGCAATAAGGTGTCAGAAACAGAATATCCCAAGATAAAAATCAACTTAACTGAAGTAGCCTCGTTAATAGCTGTGTACCTTTCTACCCATACTCTAGCAAACTCTAGTTGTCATACCCATACGTGTCTGGTGCATTTTGCTCCAGTCTTTTAAATGTCAGGCCAGCTGGGTGGGGAGGGAGAAAAGCCGGGGGACTAAGTGGCGGGGGGGCTTGTGGAGGGTTACATTGAGGATCCTTTGAAGAGGACTGAGGAGAGCCATTCCATAAACCGCTGGTCCTATGAAAAGGTATTAACAACTCCTTCTCAAGTTAATAGTGGGAAACAGTAATACATAATTAGGTTGAAAATTCAGGCTAATCTGAAAGAAATGTAGTTAAAATGAAATATTAGCATCTTGGAAAGATGCTTTCTGCTCAGCTAACTGTGCTTGAATACACTTTCAAGTGCTGGTTAGAAAAGGCAGTGACAATACAGCAAATGCAAGCTTTGCACAGCAAATGTGATTTTTAAGTATCCTGTTTAGGGACATTCACTGGCAAGTTTGACTTATTTTACCTGAAATTGATCCCAGATAGTTTCTGAAGATTTGAGTAGTATACAGGGCATGAACACCAATAAAAATAACAATGCTGGAAAAAAGTTTTGCTGAAAACATTTTCGGTCAAAAATTTAGATTCCATGAATATTATTTAAAATAATAAATTATATTTTTCTCAAGATTAGTACTTTAATGTGCTTGAAACTGAAAGAAAGAAGTTCTGGGTTTTTTGGTTTTTAAGTAGCAGAGCCACAGAACTGCTGGGATTAATCAAAATGATCAAATGAAAGTAAGTTTTATCATAGCTGGCAGTCGTCTGTCACTGAGACAGTAATAACTGAGACTAAAGGTTATCTGTTTACGGTGTCTGCTATTGGTTGTTTGCACATTTAAATTAAAACTTTACATTTGAATCATCTGGAAAAAAACCTTCTGCAAAACTAGGTCAGCCAGTATTTGACGAAGGTGCAAAGTGCTTGACAGCTTCTGAAGGGCATGTATGAGGAGCATCATGTCTCAGGTAGATAAGTGTCATCACCAAGAAGTTCAAAACTTTCAATATTTATGTTCAAACTGAATCCATATTTTACGATGCAAGACATTTTTCTGTAATCTATAGAGCAGTTTCCACAAGAGTCGATTGCATGTGAGGCACCATAATTTTCCACAAAAATAGAAGTACCTCATTCATGTCTCCAGCATGACAAAGGCAGTTGAGAAATGTAGAAGGTGGCAGTAGGGATCTGGAGATCACTTATTTATCCGGTCAGGAGTACAAGAGCATTCCTTCTTATGTGATGTAGACTTTGCCTCTGACTTTCATTGGCCATAAAAAAATAAGAGTTTTATTCTTGATGGATAATCGTTGCCTGAGGTCTCTGTAGTCTTAAAAGCCACAATTAATTCAAATTCTGATTGATACATTTGGATTATGCAACGCTATTTCTGCTTCTTTTGACTGAAAGCCGCATAAAATTCTACGTTGCTCAGCCAGATACAATCCTGCCTTGTAGTTATCCAAAACTCCACACCAAACCTAACACCAGAAAAAGTCACACTGCTTTAAAAAACAAACAAAAAACCCACAACACTCTTTTACTGAAACTTATTTCTGAATTTCCTAAGAAAACAAATGGCATTGATAAAAATGAAATGCTGGACCTTAACCCGTAATAGAGAGTTGAGATCTATCCTTATCTGGCTCTTAAATAAAGGGTAATAGTTTAGAAGTCTGGAGTGATCAGACACAGCATCTGTAGTACAAAACAGGTTTCAGAAATCTGTGAAAGAACACTTTACAACTTTAGTATAGATTAATATAAACTAGAACTAAGAAAATGTGCTTTTGGGCATCAGTTACGACAGTTTTACCTTGCAGTCTTCCTTTAAAGCACCATTTCTAATTAAAGTATCATTTTCAGGTAACTAACATTGTGTAGTTAAACCAATTGTTCAGTGACTAAGAATAGATGACCAGATTGAAAGAAATTTAGATCCCCTTCCGCTCTTAATTAAAATCGACATTTTTTCTGCACCTAGTTAATAGCAAGTCCTCCTCTCTTCAAGTTATTACTCTTTTCCAAATGCATATGTTAGGTGAGGTGTTTTGAAAGGCTCAAGGAAAGTCACAGATTGGAGATATTTGTGAAAAAAATAGAAACCTATTTTTTTTCCTCACAGTCCTGAAGTCTGCCTTACAGCAATTCACTAGTTTTAGGCAGTAGATGTGACAGAGGCTTCCTAGCATGCAGCCTTTAAAACAAACCTGTGCTACTGATTTTTTTAAAAGTGAAAAGTTAGGGGCAGCAAGGCTGAGGACCCTAGTCTGCAAGCCAGCACATAGGGTTTTCCCTGCACGGGGTATCAACCCACCAGCCTAGGCAATCAGCTCACGGCAATTAGTCTTAATCAGCCAGTAGAGCATTCCTAGGTGGAATAGCTGACTCTACTGATTGTTGGCAGCAGCTTCAGGGGTTCTGGCTGCTTGCGTTTAAGAGGGGAGTCAGATGACTTCATGCTCAGTTGTTGCTTGTTAACTTGACCTTTTCTTTTCCCTCCTCCATGTACTTTTAAGTGTGGGAAACTAGACAGTGCAGCAGCTTTGGTCCAGGTTCTCCCTATAGCAGCAGGCAAAGGGCAGAAACTTACAGAGGTAATACCTGGGTTTGCTTTTTCCTTTGAGTAACTCTCAGTTGGATGCAAGAAAGTTCTTGGATGCCTATGTGCTCAGCCCTGTTCTGGCTGGCCTTCAGTGTGGCCAAAGAGCAACCGCATCCATGGAGCGTAATTCCCTGGTTGAGGTAGGTTGAACCAGCTCCTCCCTGCAAGTAAGGCTGCTGTGCTGGAAGGGAATGGGGACAAATGGGGACACAGGGTGTTGTTCCACGGGAGATGGATCTCCCCCACTGGGATGTTTAAAGGGTGCAGTCAGACCAGGACCACAGGAACTGTGCATGCAGACACTGTCTTAAATGAGCGTAAGCCTTCCCAAAAGCCACAGGGAACAGTCGGGCAGGGTTTGTCTAATTTGTGTTCGGGTATGAAGGTCGCAGCCTGTGGATTTGGGGTGACTGTTGGGACCAGGATTCAGCTCTGAGATTAGGGAGGTGACAGAAGGAAAAAAAAAATATTGTTATGTCCTGTTATATTCCCTGAATTTTCTTGGTCAGAGTGCAGGGTTGCAAAAGTCCATCCTGATGTATTTAGGCAAAAGGAGAAGGAGGTTTAAGTTGGCTAATGAACAGAATTGCTGTAATTTAAATATTGCATAGCTGATCATCCTGAGTCTGCCAACTCTTCCAAGGAAAAGGTCTTTGCATGGTTGGAAAGTTTTGGGGTTGGGTTTGGTTTGTTGTTTTCCCCAATATCTGTGATTTGAATTTCTTTTGTGGGGGTGGGGGTGTGGGTGTGGGCATGGACCCAAAGAAATACCAAAGCAACCGATCAGCGGTTGTGTGAATTCAACAGCGACAGAACGTACAGCAGAAAATATTTTAATGGGAAACCAGTCAAATTTTCACTCTTATATTTGCACTAATTTTGAGTGCAAAGTTTCAAGAAAAATCCTGACAAGGTGATCAAAATGCAAACTGAGTCTTGGTTTATGGCAATGTTTAGTGTTTCAACAGTCATTAGATATGACAGGATTACAGAGGATGGGGAAGCCTTAAGGAGAAAATACTGTTCAGTCTGTCTGAAAAGCAGCACTGCCACAGCTACACCTCGGAGCTGTGGGACTGTGCACAAGGGAGACAGAGGTTAGCAGTGGCTGGAGAAAGGGATTCTGACTCCAGTGTCCGAGTTGGCAATGACGGGGTAGAATCCTTGCTCAGCTCCCTGCCCAAAAAGTTTGGTTCTGTTTGGGTTTTTTTTTAATCCAGTGCTCGTGTACTTCAAAAGCCATAAACTTCCCAGAACAGGGGTCAAATGCCGTAACTCCCTGAGAGTGTCCCTGTTGGTAGGTGACAGTCATCTTGCTTGCACTGTGCACATTGCTGTGGGTAACTGAGGGCTGTGCTGGTGACTGGGGGTGTGCTCTGCTGAGCTGCTTCTCTGCAGCAAGCACGTGCTTTTGTCAGTTACTGTGAAGAATTGTGTTAGGGGCTTTTGAACAAGTGACGCTTCTGAGGCATTCAGTGGTAGAAAGGACTGAGCTAAATGAGTGATGACTGGCAAACCCATTGTGTGTTAGGGTAGATAATAGATAACAGAAGATAGCCAATTTGTTATAATTCACAGACGGCCTAGAAAGATGGGTTTCTACTCCCGAGGAAATTTTTTCAACCTAACTTTGGTTTCGCTTGGTTGGAAGCAAACAAATGAAAAGGACTCCAGATTTGTTGCAGACTAAGTTGCAGAAGCCTGCAGATGCTCCGTGATACTGATACTCCCTCTCACTTCCAGTTCCCTGATTCCAAGGGAGATTTGGCACTTAGTTTTCTTGTCTGCTCTGCATTCAAACTGTAGAAGCCCAGAAGTCAACCTGGAATCAGTGGGAGGTAAAAATATTACTTGGCATTCATGCTTCGATTCATTTGTTAATAAATCTGTTAGAATGCAAGCTACCTCCCACTCAGAAGGGATTAGCTCCTCTGGTCACAGCAGGACTCAAAAACTGTAGAACAACAGGGCTCTAGGGCTGACCTTAGCTAGGAAACCTGGAAGCACAAGGTCTTTAACTCTAGAAATCCACACCAATTCCTCAAATCCAAAAGGTGGTTGAAAAGCACACATTTTAGGCTCATGTTACAGCACTTCCAAGCAGCTCTGGGCATCGTGCAATATGGCAAATCTGTATCTGTACCTTGGAGACCTGCCTAATCCTTGAATTCATTCCTTTTATCCCTCCCTAGAACGTTTCAGTGCTAGAAAATCACCACTGGCGATCTACGATAGGCATGCTTCGAGAGTCACGGCTCCTCGCCCATCTGCCCAAGGAGGTGACGTAAGTGTCGGCTGGAGCAAACACATCTCTCAGACTGGCCCACGGCTTCTTTCACTCTCTTAAAAGGACACTGGCAAAGAGGCCCAGGCTTCAGAGTAGGCTGAACTTCTGCTGTCTCTTGGTGCCAGTATGAAATCATGAGACAAAGTTGTACAGCAGAAGTATTTTCTAAGACTTCTGCAGCACGGGATTGGCCCCTGTCAGCACCAGGAACATTGGGAGTCCCAGCAGAAAAAAATTTCAGATCCATTGTTGGCATTTTTCATTCTACATAGCACCAACTATGGAAGGATTTAGTAATTAAAAAGCACGAGAGAGAGAAAAATTAAGGAGTTGGTTGATTAGCATCGAGTGCTTAGGACTTCCACACCTGACTGAGGAGGTGTGGTTCAGCCTCCGCCGTCTTTCTGGGTGAAGCAAAAATAAAACCAGCAACGTGAGCACCTTGGCCACGTTGATGCTAAGCTTTCTACCTGCTGGTTTTGTGCAGTGTTACTCCCACCCAGGAATGGGGATTGAGCCAATGGACAACCTGCAATACTAAATTTTAATCACAGGTGGCCTTACCAAGAATGTAAAGGAGTTACCTGGAAGCAATAAGCTCCATCTCCCTCCAGAAATCCTTTGCGTCAGACCAACAGCTTCAGTCCTAACTCAAAGGACTTTAGTCTTTTACGACTTCAGCTGCGGCTTCAAAGTTGCTGTATTCAGCACCCGGCTCTGAGCAGCTGAAGTAAGATGCGAGCGTTTTTCTAGGCCCATCATGCTGCTATGTGGTTTGGGTATTTTGGGGGGGGGGGTTGTGTTTTTATTCACTTTTCCTCGCACTTCTCAGAAGCTTTCAGGACTGCTTATGCCAAGAAGCTTTTTTTTTCCACATTTATCTATTTCTCCTGAATCCACCTAGGCAGCTAGAACAGTTGTACCCTGCAAGCCCAGCAGAGCCTAACCCAACAGATCAGGCAGGTTTCATGACGAAAGAGGAAGCGCTATGCCAGCCGTGATCCATAGCAGGTTGTATTGAGCTGTTGATGTTCAGTCGTCCCATGATTGAAGTGGCTTATTTTCCTTATTGCAGGCAAGACATCGAGCAGCAGTTGGGCTCTCTGATTTTGGCAACAGACATCAACAGACAGAACGAGTTTTTGATCCGTCTGAAATCTCACCTTGACAATCAGGATTTGAGGCTGGAGGATGCACAAGACAGACATTTTATGCTTCAGGTAGCTTCAGAAATTATTTTTCCAGTGTGGCATCTTACTGATTTTTCAAGTGACAGTATATCATAGCATACATCAGAATAGCATGCCGATAAGGTAAGGGGACCTTACCATTCACCTCACCATGAACACTTTCCTTCTGCCACCTGCTATGTCAGGCAAGCATAAGGTGCCTCCAGTATTGGAGGAAACTACATAGTTTCCTTGAGTTAAAAAGCTGTGCATGCAGCAGATACAGGAGAGTGTCAGATGCTGAGAAATTAAGATAAGCTATTAATTATTTTATTTTCAGACCACCACACCTCTTGCCAGGTAATGCTTTCATTACAGTCTCTCTCCTGGCAAACATCGCTTCGCTGGTGTTATTTTCTAGCACAAAGCAGGAGAGGCCCCTTGTCGGTGTTCTTTCCAAGACAGCCTGGCACTGGGTGCCCAAGTCCCGTTCCTGAGATGGTTGTTCAGAAACTGCCTCTGCAGAGACAGCTGTTGCCATGGCAGCAGGTGCTTCTGTAGCAAATCTGCCCAGCTAATGAAGAAACCGTGCTTTATTTAAAAAGCAAATAGATTCAGACTGGTTCTTCCAGCTAAGCTGCAGTCATTAACAGGCTCTTCAGAGTAAACTTCTACCTATTAAAGCATTGTTGTCATTAAAGTAGCTGCATATACGTGCTTCTCTGGAGAAATGACATTAATTTCACTCTTAAATACATAAATGAGTTCAAGTAATCGTTATCATTTATAAAACAAACATTTACATGTTATCACTTTGTCGAGGTTACAGGAAAGGTGACGGTTGGAAGGAAAGAAGTGCTGATCTGTTAATTCTTCCCCCTCCAGCAGCCTGGGAAATGTAGTAATCTGCTCGCCTGTCCTCCATCAAACACCGTCTTCTGTCACATTCCTGCATGGACCGTGCAGGGCAGGATGATGGGCTGATCATATTTCTGGATGGATTAGGCAAGAAAGTTGTGCAAATGCCAAAGTCAGAGGAAGTACACATCTCAACTATGGCAAAAAGTTTCTTACATGCTTTTTTGAAGATAGGAGCTAGGGCACAGACGTGGTGAGATTTACTTATCTGGTGATCAGTTGTGGAATAAGAAAAGGCAAAAAGAAAATAAAAAGATCGTTAAAGAATGTTTGAAAGGTCCTTGTAATAGACAGTAAAATAAAGGCTAATCTATGTAATCCAGGGAGAAGAGTGACTTGGAGACTTCCCTCCTCCAGTTCACAGATCTGAATTTATACAGGAAATATTTCTTACGTTATCCTCCCGGGTGCCAGAATGATTTCTGACCTCTGTCAGGCCAACTGGCTGTTCAATCTGTTAAGAAACGAGGCACATGACATCTTGTTCCAAGGCAGTAAGGCAGACGGACTATTACATGGTTTACTTTTCTGAAGCAGTTACTTGATTTTAAAAACCTCTTGCCCTCCTGTACTCATTCCCCTGCAAAGCACTTAAAAGTACTAGTTAGCTAAGTGAAACCAAGCCAGGGGCAGTGCGGAGAGCCCGGTGCTTAGCTTTGTAAACAAGAATATGCAGACACCACGATGAAGTGTAATTGAAGTGAGAGGCAAGGTCACTCTCTGAGACCGCAGAGAAATGATGCCCAAATAGTCCTACACCAGCTTGGCTCTTCCCTTCCTTGTCATCAGCCCTGGATGCTGAGCCAGGCAGTCAGCAGGAGCCAGCCTGAGGCTTTTGTTGGCTTATTCCTTACAAGGAGTATCCAAAAGACTTTGCAGCCTTGGAATTTGGCCCTCCTCTTGTTCTCACTACCGTAAAGCGGAAGGCTGAATGGAAGTTCTGTTTGCGGCTTAAATAAATGCGCTTTCCTCAAAAGGCGTATCTGGGTGAGGCTGAGCCTCTGAAAGGTGGTCTTAACCCTTCCCGGCATTGCTGGTGAGGCCTGAGGGTGTCACAGCTGCGGGTTTACTGCTGCAGCGCTGCTAAACCATCATTTCCTTCCTCACCGCTGCTTCTCTGCTTTCAGATTGCACTCAAGTGCGCTGACATCTGCAACCCTTGCCGGCTCTGGGATCTCAGCAAACAGTGGAGCGAACGGGTCTGCGAGGAGTTTTACCGGCAAGGTCAGCCCCTTGGCGCGCAGCCGGCCCCTTTCACCTCGGCCCTCCAGGCTTTTTGTGTGGCGAGAGAGAGGTAGCATTCAGCCTACCCGGTTTGCCTTGAAATGTCCCTTGAGAAGGGGCGGTTGAGGATAGACTCTGTCTCATGGGAAAAGTGGGAAGGGATGGAAGAGGAGCGAGTATTTCTGTGCCCTCGCTGCTCCTGTAGCAGCATCAGGCAGCAGGGGGAGGGCTCTGCTATGCCTCGGCCCTTGAATGCAGCTGGAGAGCCCACGGCTGGATTCTTCTCCGAGAGTCCTCCAGTCCCTGGTAGCTCTTCTGAGCTGGAACGGCGCCAGAGCTACACTGCACCAAAATCCTACGCCATCCACTGCGTTTTATCTTGCTTTTCATGCTCCCACAACCGTGCCGATGGAAGCCTTACCCTCGCTGTTTCCCGAATACGACACCTTCTTCTGTGCACAGATGCAGAGAAGGGGTTCAAATGCCGTTCCCAGCACGCCGAGCTCTTCTAACGCTGTTGGAAGGCCCAAAGCAGGCAATCCAGAGCTCGGCTAGGACCTATTGCAAATGTTTTCAAACCCCTGCAGAGAGCGCAGGCAGGCAGGGTTTTTTTTTAAACACAGTAATTACACCATTTGGCTCTATCTGCATGGGCAGGGTCATGCTGTGCTACAGCACGGGGTGCAGCAGAGTTTAATCATTGCTAAATTCTTTGTTCGGAGCATCCTGAGAGCCAAAGGCAAGCCGGTACAAACACGGGAAGTGCGCACGGTGAAGCTCTCGATTCACTTAAAATTCTGCGCTACAAAATTAAGCTGGTACATCTGAGCTGGTACCTGGTATGGCGAGTCCACAGCCCTAACCAACAAGGACAAATAGGTCAGCAAGTTAATTTTCATCCAGTGTCAGCTTAGGCTGTTAAAATGTCTTTGATGCTTTTGAAGCGGAGGACAGGGCCCCAGTTGGGTGATACCTCACCTTTAGTGTATTGAGGGACCGTGCTGAGAAAGACAGCACTCAAACCGTAAACTTTTTCCCTAAAACTCAAGTTCTTTTTAGTGTAACATCTAAAATACACCTCTGAAAGGGGACACTGGAGCATATGAGACCAGTTAGAAATGTAACAGGGAGAAAAAGAGCATTTTATGTGGGAGAATATACAGAAACTGTGGTTTCGCTGTCACTGCTGGCCGTATAGTCCTGGTAAGTGATACAAAAACCAGTATTAAATATCACATGTTTAGATACCATTATCACTTAAAAATACTACTGTAGACCTCTCTACCTCCTTAGGCACAATGCTAGAGCTTGAAGGTACTTTTTGTCACACAAGTTAGCATTTGAAAACCATAGCTTTGGGCTTTGGTTTTTAACCAGGGATGAGGCAGATAATGCCACAATTAGTGCCTTGTTTGATCTTCCTCCTCTAACACGTACAAAGTTGGAACATTTTTCTAGCAAACATTTCTAATGCCATTTTAATAGTCTCAGATCTTGATCTTCCAGTCATCTGGTGCATCTGCACTACATCTATTGGCAAATATACAACTCGGGTACATTTCAGGGAATACCTGATGCCTGCAGCAGCTCCTGACATGAACTTTTCCTAGAAAAATAACTTGTTCTCAAATGGGCATTTTAAAAGTCAAATAGGAACACATGATAAGAAAAGCAACTTGATTTGTGTATATAACAGACATAGCCCTGTGATATCCAGTGGCACCACAATTATAAGACACGCTTTTAATTTCATCCTTTTTCCACATTTATAACTTGAATTCCATAGCTCTCAACACATGAGGACGTTGCCCGAGCCCATACTCTGGCCCTGACCAGCTGGTTCGTGCAGGCAAAGCTGCAGTCTGCCAGACTCCGTCACGCTGCCCTTTAGCAGCAATTTCCACAGGCCCACAGTAGCAACTCGCGCTGCAGAACTGATGGAGATGCGTTTCTTCTAAAACATATATTCAGCATTTTCCTTGTAGGAAGACATTTGAACACTGAGTAAATGAACTAGAACGTCCTCAAAATCTTTCATGTGAGAGAATCTACTTTAAAAATTAAGGTCTATCAGAACATGCAGGTTCTCAGATTTAATGTTTATTCAAAATCCCTGCACTCTGCATTGGTGAGGCTGCACCTCAAACACTGTGTTCAGTTTTGGGACCCTCACTACAAGGACACTGAGGTGCTGGAGCGTGTCCTGAGACAGGCAACGGAGCTGGGGAAGGGTCTGGGGCACAAGTCCTGTGAGGAGCGGCTGAGGGAGTTCAGCCTAAAGGAGGCTGAGGCGAGACCTGATCGTTCTCTGCAGCTCCCTGAAAGGAGGTTGTAGGGAGGGGGGTGCTGGTCTGTTCTCTCAGATAACTGGTGATAGGACAAGAGGAAATGGCCTCAAGTTGCATCAGGGGAGGTTTAGATTAGATATTAGGAAGAACTGCTGCACTGAAAGAGTGGTCAGGCATTGGAACAGGCTGCCCAGGGAAGTGGTGGAGTCACCATCCCTGGAGGTGTTCAAGGAACATGTAGACGTGGCGCTTGAGGACATGGTCTAGTGGGTATGGTAGTGTTGGGTTGATGGTTGGACCGGATGATCTTAGAGGTCTTTTCCAACCTCAGTGATTCTGTGAAAAGGCACTGTTCCTTAGGGAGATTTTTCTTTGTATGGATACTCAGTGTCTCTTATACCTAAAACAAAAATCCCAGAAATGAAGGTATTTAGAGATTTAATGTGGTCGTCATTGGTGCAAGATTCTAGTCCTCAAATCCACAGTTGCAGTCACTGTAAGAGCCTGAGATAGGTATGGCAAAGAGATGTAAGTGGCAGCAAATTGTTTTACCTTCTTTTTTTTGCAGGTGATCTGGAACAAAAATTTGAACTGGAAATAAGCCCCTTGTGTAATCAGCAGAAGGATACAATACCAAGCATACAGATTGGTAAGTGTTAGCTTCGTTCTCTTCCCTCCATGTTTATCTCATTACGGCACAAGCTCAAAGGGAAGCTTCTCTTCCCACCCCCTTCCTCCTCAATCTAGCTAACAGTAAGGACTGTAGGTACCGTAAGAGTCACGATTCACATTCTGAATGAAAATGTTCCAAAAGAAACCTATCCAAGCCACATATTCACTAGAAGGACAAAGGAGTCATTGCATAGAGAAAAAAGCGGCTATTCTAATGTCCGTGGAGGAGAATCGCAGCCAGCACCCGTGATCGCACACCAGTTACTTTCTACTCTGAAATCTCCGCAGAGACGCGTGCTGTCTCTCACACATTTTAGAATCATGGAATGAATCACAGATCGGGTTGGGTTGGAAGGGACCTTAAAGATCATCTAGTCCAACCCCCCGCCACGGGGGCGTTAGTGTTCCACGCACCGATAGAGCCACATCTCGTCACGCGCGCTGGTCAGATGCGGTGCAGTTATGGGGTCGATGGCTGCTGGAGGCGTCGCTGTTCAGGGTTTTTGCCACGCCGGTCGCTGCATTCTCTCAAGGCGCTCTGTGGCCAGGGAACTTGTTCCTCATCTGCTGTCCTTTGTCTGTTTCCCCAGGGTTCATGACGTACATCGTGGAGCCGCTCTTTGAGAGGTGGGCCCAGTTTACAGGCGATACCCCCCTGTCTGAAAACATGCTAAACCATCTCAGGAGGAACAAGGCCAAGTGGAGGAGTTTGCTCCACAAGCAACACAGCAGTAGTAGGAGCAATGACCACTCGGGTCAAGTGACTGGCAGCCAAGAACAGACTTTAAATGAAGAAGAGACTCCTTAGTGGCAGCTTTGCACTTTTCCTTACAGCACTGCTGTCTCTGTCTTGACCACAGCAGCGAACAAAGCCCCGGGGAGCTAGGAGCCTGTTGTCAAGACCGTGGAAAGGGAAGAAATGGCAAAGCAGAAGCTCTGAGGGTTCTCACAAACAAGCCCACGGTTCTGCTGGGTTCCTTTCTGGATCTCCTTCACGTTCCTCTCCCCTCGCGTCGCCCTGCGCATGCCTGATGCCATTCGTCACTTCTGATCACAAACTGCCCGCGTGCGCAGTCCCAGCCAGCAGTACTGAAGCCGGGCCGGTTACAGCTGCCGTGAAGCAAGGAGGATTCCGGGGACAACAGGGGAGATCGAAGCGCTCCTGGTCATATATTCATTTACCGCGAGTCACGCTGTGACGTACGTATATAGGCCCAGAGCGCCGTAAGGCTTCGCAGGCCGGCAGCTGGGCTGCGCGTTAAACCACCAGCACCTTTGGCACGCAGAGGACACTGGCTGGGTGAGACAGCGCTCGCAGAGGGCAGAGAGAGTCTGGTTATTTTAGTAATTAAAACAGAAACCTTTTTAACTTTTGTATTCTGTGCACTAAACAACAGATCTGTAAACCTTGGACTGAAGTTACCCTCCAGATACACAACTCCAGTGTAACAAGGCTCATTTTGGTAGTCCATTTTTACGCCACTTTGGGTAAAAGATGGGCATCTTCTCCTTGCAAGGAACAGTGTTCCCTCGCAGATGAAAGGGAAGGTGTTGTACAGGCTAAGCCTTTGAAACACGAACAGATCAATCTTTTGAGTACTGTTTCAAGTAACATGTTTATATTCATACGTGTACATTTCCTGTAAATACAAAGTGCTACTGATTCCCATGCCAAAATACTGGAGTACTGTGGGATTGCTACCTGTAAAAACATTGGCACTGTGAACAGAATACTGTTAGTTTTAATACAAGAGAAAGCATTTGTAAATATGGTCTAGAGTTTATTAATATACGCCATTGTTTGTGGATAAAAGCCTTAACTTTTAGCATCCTTCACCTTCTGATAGCTGCCAAAATCATACAGTCGCAAGATACAATTCTGAACTGCCTTCCCACTATCCAAGGGGTATCAGAGGTCATTAAGGAATGAAGCCGGGCAGGATAACGTCTTGAAAACTTCAAACACATTCCATATGGGTCCGTGTTGTTAATCCATGGCACCTTGCACATTTGGTCTAGGCGAATGCTTCACAGAGCCTGAAGTTCAAAAAAAAACCCACCCAAGACCCACAGCAATATCACAAAATCTGACAGTTCAACCTGGTTACCATTTATTCCAGAGTGTGAATTTTTATTAAATAGCTTAGTAATCTACAAAGATGACATTCTGATTGTTCCAGAGCCAGTTGTTTCCTGGAGTGATGTTGCAGTGTAGCTGATTCCCCCCCACCGCGATTCCCTCCTTAGATAGCCACCATCAAAACGCATTTGTATTTTTCTTTTCATTAAAAAAAAAAATTACTTCAGCTGACTTTTAGATCAGTCTTATTCAATGAAGGAAAAAAATATGTTGCAGTCGGTCTGTGAAGAAAAATCCTTATAATTCATAGTCGCCGAGGAATTTTCCATGGTCTCGTACGTGCGAAAGATACGTGGCCTTCCCTGTGCCATCGACAACCTTGGTTCGGGTAGTCTTTCTAAAACCTTCCTTTATAAAAGCATCCACCTTTTCCATGATACTGTATTCCTGGGCACTACTGCATCGCGCCAAAGTGACTGCCCCCCTCAGCCCCAGAAAACTTACCTGCATTCAGGTGCAGCACAGGGTTGTTGCAAACCCCCAGCGCAGCAAATCTGTGTCGCCGTTTTTCAAAAGAACTAGCAGATCCGGTCCTATGATCCCGTTTGGAAGCGGATACCTTGGAGAGGCTGGCAAAGAAAGCGCCATTTAAGTTGGAGTCTGAGCAAGATCATGTTTTCTCATAGAAGTGCAAGGGGCAATAGAGTCGACTTTTTCTCAATCCCAGGGAATACTGACCTGATGAGACAAAGTGTTCGTGCTCATCAGGTGACTAATAATGCTTAAATGAAAATATAAGGTTTTAGTAAAAGATGTTTTACTCTACTAATTTCACTGGGCCTGTATCTTCAGAGATACCCACTGAAACCCAGTGAAGTAGGAGGGTGGAGATCACCGTGGGAACACAAAGCATCCTGATAATGCTGTTTTTCTTCCTCCCTCTCCTAAGTGGCACTCGCACATTAGAAGTACCGTAACAAGCAGAGAGAGAGCTGTAGCAGAATAAATTCATTTCTGACTACAGGGCGTAAATGTCTCTTCAACCACCTGACGGTGGGGGTGGGAGCTTCAACACCTTGCAGCTTTTTAGGGGTATCTTTCCTTCTCCTGACAGATTCAGGACAGTTATTAGGACGTTGCACGAGTAACACGCCTCCTGGAAGCCCTTGAGTCCGTACAAAAGGATACGATTCCCCTCGTTTTGTCTTTTTACTAAGAAATGGAAGCCGTTTTCCATCTAGTTCAAAGAATTTTTTTTTTTAAATGTTCTGAAGTTTTAGTTAAACAAACCAGGTGCCCAAGAGCATAAAAAGCTCCTGACAGATATGTTGTTGAACTGTTTCTGGGGAGCTTCCAGAAAATAGGTCCAGCAGGAAAGCTTAGGTACAACTCAAGTTCTGTTGCAGCTACAGTAAACCCAGGACATTTTCTGTAACTAGAGCCTACAGGGTCTGCTCCTACCACATTCAAACTTCCCAACTTTGAAAAGCTGCTCTCAAAATGAGCAGGCTGTGGGGTTTTTTTGGTGCACTGAACAGACTTGCTAGATTTCAGTCACCTTGTCCGATGAAAAGACGTTTGAAATAGGTTCAGGGTGGTTCTATGAACACTTCTGTACCCGTGAGCCAAACCCAGGTTTGGGTCAGGGTGGGTTTGCCTCCGGTGCTCCATACAAAACCTCAGCGCTAGCAGCAGGTGCCTGGCAGCCAGACTCCTCGGGGGTCTGTAATGCACAGTGCTACCATCTGATTTCCCGTGGAAGCCGCCAAACCGTACCCGATTCCGCCAATCCAACAGCGCCAATGCTCGGTTTAGGCGGCTGGGATACGTGTTTGGTGTTCTGTAGTCTGGAGGACATTTCTGTACTGGGATTTCTCCCCAGGACGCCAACAGAATAGAGAAAAAATCTATGTGGATAATAGAGATTTCTGTCTTTACAGAAAGCCCTTGTAAATTACTTTTCTCTCTTACTGGGCCAGATTCTGAAGTTTTCAAACTTGATTAGGTTTTTCATGTAAGGGAAAAGGCAGAAAACTGCTAAAAGCAGGAGCTTAACACACTTTTATGCCCCACAGATACAATTCATTTGATTAAAACCCAGTCTCTTTCAATGCGGAATTCATACCATCAAAGAGGCAAATTCTGTACCAATGATATAAGAGGTGACAAGTGAAAACTTTTGGCTGGTTAAAATGATGCACGTATATGCGTTTCGTTAAGTACCGATTTTACCTACCTTGGGGTTGTTAAGGGTCTGCATTCCAGCCACCAGCCAAAAGGGGGAAAAAAGGTGAAAATGTGTACCTTGGCAGTAGAGAGAGAGAAGTATCTGAGATGAAGTAGAGTTTATGGGGGAAAAACAAACCCACAGGATGTGCAGCGGTATCTAACCTTATCTGCAGCATGGGTGAGTTACTTTTGTATAAACAACTACTGGATTTTATGAAGGAATTCAGAGTCTCCCTGAACGATCCGTGAGACGGCTGCTCGCACAGTAAATGAGGATAGGCCCGTGTTCACACTGCATAGCTATCGCACCAGCTTTTCCAATCTGTGGTTGAATTTCCCATTAGGCGTTTCTAACGGAAGAGAGACAGAATGGGTACCAGCCCTTCCAAATGGACTCTCCTCAGAAAGGAGAAACACTCAAGCCGTTTCAATTTTTTTTCAGGTATCAGTCATAATTTATCTTTTTTATTTTCAGGTACCAGCCCTAATTTACAGCCTTATATTTTAAGTCACTTAGCTGAGTTGTCCATAAAGTACTCCCATTCCCCTCCTGATGCCACCATCCCCCACTCATGGCCCACAGAAATCAATACTTAAATTTGAATAAAGATCCTGCAAATCAAAAAACAAACAAACAAAAAAAACCCCAAACCAACAAAAACCACCCCAAAACACAAACGAAACAAAAACCCAAGACACGATTTGTGCCATGAATTTGTACCCAAATTACTTTGATTGGTGCAAACTGGTATTCTATTATTTGTTTCTGTAATCCATCCAATATTTTAGGTACATAAAACTTTTAAATTCAGAGCTTAAATTTGACTTGGATGTAAAATATATTCTGCTTATCTTTGAATTCAAGATTGTATATGTCATGTTTATTGTAAAGCATTTTATATATACATATTCACATATCTTATACAACTCTATGGGCCAAACACTGGTCCCACCAACTTCACTGGGACCAAGGATCAGCCCCCATATGTGCGTATATATGCCATCTGCATCATTCTGAGAGGAAGCACTAGATTGTGTGAAAATGCTGTGACTGCTATGCAGTGAAGCCAAGAGACTTAACTGTACCTTTTTTAACATACTGCTGTAAGTATTCATCATGTCAAAGAATGACAACTAATAAAACAACAAAAAAAAAAGGAAAAAAAAAAAGAAAAATGAAGTGTCCGAAGTTCTTTGGTAGAGCCAGTTGATGGAGAGCGTCTCCTTAGTTTGCAGAGGACATTCTTGTTTGAGAGGGCAGCAACAGTCCTACTGCCCCTCCTTCCTACTGACAAACTGACCACGTTCGGAGTGCACGGTTTGAGAAGAACGTTTCTCTGAATTTATGCTTAGTGTTGCTGCAGGAATTTAAATGGAGATCATTAGCAAGAAAAGTCTTTCCATATAGAATCACAGACTGGTTTGGGTTGGAAGGGACCTTAAAGCCCATCTAGTTTCACCCCCCCTGCCATGGGCAGGGACACCTTCCACTAGGTCAGGGTGCTCAAAGCCTCATCCAGCCTGGCCTTGAACACTTCCAGGGATGGGGCATCCACAGCTTCTCTGGGTAACCTGTTCCAGTGCCTCACCACCCTCTCCATGAAGAAGTTCTTCCTGATATCCAATCTAAACCTCCCCACTTTCAATTTAAACCCATTACCCCTTGTCCTGTCACTACAGGCCCTTGTAAAAAGTCCCCCCCAGCTTCCTTGTAGGCCCCTTTTCCTACTGTTTCCATTCCAGGAACTAGTTCTTAGCATCATTGGTCAGTTTTAATCTCTTCCTTCTTTCTCAGCTGTGTACAATGTTACACATACGTGCAACATGACAGGGGCTTGTGAAGTTTAACTGAAAATATGAGAAATACTGACTTTCTACACTAAAAAATATTTCTGAGTGAGAAATACCTGGCATCGCTGATGGACTTCTATCACTGCAGGGACTCTTCTTCCCAATTCTGATACATCTCTAAAGGCAGAATGTATTTGTACCCCAGAGTCACCAGTAACAAGACATAGTTTGTGCGGAGCAGATGATATAACTGAACTGCACACAGGAGCTGGGAATAGATTTGGTTTCGGTGTTATTTAGCCAATATTTTAAATTCACTTTCTTAAACCAAAACCACACCCTTCAGAATCACAACAAAAAGTGTTTTCATGTGTCCCCCAGATGCAAGCTGAATTGCAGAACAGATTCTAGACTGCTGAAGCCCCTCAGAGATCTGTCCTAGATGTGGATGGAGTTGTGGTGGTTTCTCCAGGAGAAGTTCTACATGGTCAGCATTGGAAAACCACTCACAGAGTTCCGCAGCAGATAGAGCAGCGTTCTTTCCAAGAACAGCTAAGTCAAGACACCCTCCTGCTCTGCACAGGCACCTTCTCAGCGCGGGTGCTGATGTTCAGTGGTTCAAAACAAGTAACGTAGAGTGGCGTGTTAACCACTGAACAGCAAAAGCAAAATTAATAATACGGCAATTTTTTTGTCTGGGCCAAAGATGTTAACTGCTATTTTAAAGCTCAGGTAGAAAATCTGGGAAATACAACTATTCATTAGGAAAATAAGCAGCGCAGTGTGCATGTGACAAACCAGTATTTAGGTGGCGGACACTCCTTGTCCCTAAAGGTGAGGAAGGCAAGGTCTCCCCGGTGTCCACCACAGTCCAGTCCTCTCTGGGCTAACGGAGGTACAGTTACACAACACGCTGGTTTGAGCAACGAGGCAGGCTTACAGTGCCCCCACCCCCACGCCTCTTGACCTTTCAGTCGTTTTGTGCACAGCACAGTCTCAAACCGCTGTTCAGGGACAGGCAGAAAACGAACAACAGGTGAGAGAAGAAAGGGCTTAAATGGGCTCTGCCACTAGAACCAACGGATCACTTTACAATGCCTTGTCTAGCTGGGGTCTCAGGAAGAGTTTTACTGAACAACAGCCCCATCCGTAACGACTGAATTTTGCTCCCACTGGCACAACTTCCTAAAATCTACCCGACGCGCCTGCACAGGGCCACGTATCCTTTAACACACACGGAAGCGGGACTCACAACAGCATGTGAATTTCATGTCAGACGATGTTAGGGTAATAAGCCTTAGAGAGAAGAGCCGGATCCTGCATCCTACAGGGCTCTAAATACATTGTCCTCGATTAGGAGGGGGGCCTGGCTGTCGTAAGAAGTTGTAACTAAAACAGGATATGAGAATCCACACCGACAGGGATAAAGAGGAGTTGTACTATTATCTCCACCTCTCCTACCACCTGGAGATGAATTCTATGCCATCATTTTCATACTAATCACCCCTCTCTAGAAAGTGCAAGTACAAGAGTGGGAAGTGCAAAGGAGGGCGGCAAAAAGCAATCTGAATCACGAAAAACCTCCAGAAAGTAAAGACGGGGGAAGAAAGACTGCAGCTTCCCTAGTATCGCTTGTTAAAAAATGAACATTTGAGCAGACTGAGAGCTTCTGTTTTCCCTGAATAAAATATAGGTAAAACGAAGTGAGACAATACTTGGGGAAGTCGCTGCCACAGGAATACATTATCCTTTAACCACGTAGCAAAACTTAGAAAAAGACTGAACATTTATATGAACAAAAAGAAAATTCGTGCTTACAAATATTGCTCCAATCATGAGCTCAGAGAAAACATACTTTAAGATTTCAATCAACTTTTAGTTTATAATGACACTTTCGTGACCTACTCATGCAGCTGTTACATTCCAAATCCAGAGTTTTCATTTGTGTGCACAGAGGATTCCGACGGGCTCAGCTCCTACATAAGCGTATTTATGAGAGATACAGCTACCAAAAATAAACATCTAAAGCTACACCTACACACGTATTTGATGCCTAGCCTCATTTTTATAGCAGGGCCTACCAACATCTGGAGACAGACGTGGGGCAAGTCACTTCAGGTAATCAAAATCCAAAAAAAAGAAAGGAAGCACCAAAACATACGGTAGCTTCAGAGACACGTTCAAAAAGAAAGATAAAATACTGTCCCAAAGACCACTCTTTGATTCTGTCATGTGTTGCGTTGTATACTTCAATTCAATCCTCAGAGGGAGGGAAAAACCCACACTCTATACATATATTAGTATCATCAACTGAAAACACCAAAACTCAAGTTATTTTGTTTAAAATGTACTGTTTTGCTGGGATGAGGTTCTGTGTATATGACAAGTACTGCTGGGACACTGGCACTGCCCTCTGCGGTGCCTATGCACAACACTTTTCCCCTCAATGCAGCAAAAAAGTCACCACCACCAGTCCTACCATTACTGCAAGGAACATGAAGGCATGGCCACTTGCACTATGGGCTTCGAAGCGCCTTTTATCCGCACTAAGGCCTGATCAAGTTGCACACACACGTGTACGCTGACTGCCCCTGACTCCCACCTTAAAGGGAAGCCTTCCTCAACAATGCCGCTACCTGAAGACTGCCTACGTACAGACATCAAAGAAAGAAACATAAATTCAGTCAATAGCCGCGTTGGATGGCTCCTTCAGCTACCCCAAATAGCTGACATGGGCACACTGCACGCCCTAGGTGCATAAAGGTGTGTGCAGAAGTTAAATGCACTTCCTTCACGGTTGGTGTAAAGACAATACACACACAAATTATATTACCTGAAGGTATTAGCGGACCAAAGTGAAGAAATCTGGGTAAGCTGCGTAGTCTACTTTCTTCTGCCCTCGACCCTCACAGTTCCTCTGTACTTGCCGTATCAGGAGTCACATCTGGAGATGACTAAAACTGATTATCAGCCCCCATTTTTACCTTCTTAGATCTCTCGCCCCACAGAGATCTTTTAAGAGATTATTGTTTACATTTCAGTTTCCCAGTTTGAAGGATTCATAGTTAAAAATCTTACCACGAAAGCTTGCTTAGGAAGGAGCATAGGAAAAGCGTCTGGACTTCATCTGTCTTCTGCCGAATCCTCCCCCTGCCCAAGAACTAAACGTATCACAGTATAACCTCCCTTTACCAACCGCCTTCGTTTTCTTCCTGAACAGATCCACTAGGTTAGGCCCATGTGTTTGCAGGCTTTGAAACACGAACCCCTTGCAAAATGATCCGGCATTTCGACTATCGCCACTCAACAGTCCCACTGTAGGTGAAATGCCAGCCAAAGGCGGGATTCGTTGGTTTGCACCGCCGTCACGTTTTGGAGCACTCTAGTTCTAGACCAGGGCCCCCACTAGAGACACCAACACTGCTCCTACCACAGGTCGTCACCACAGAAACGATTTAGGAACAGATTCACACTGCTTCAAAGTTCAAGAAGAAAGCCACCACAGACCTCGCCCAGCGCTAGATTTAAGGGGAGCATTTATTCCAGTGATAAGGTAGCTAAACTTCTACAGTTCTGTGGGAAAAAATGAACTGGTCGGATGTAGGAAGCACCTTAAAAGAAACTGTACATTTTGCTGGGGTTTATGGGGCAAAAAGGCCCTTCACCAATGCAACTGCAGTTCTTTCTTTTCTGTTACCTCAGTGTCATTGATTTATATCATCACTCTTGAATTATTTGACAGCTTCAAGTTTTGCCTGTGGGTGTTCTATTGCTCTCAGGGACTCTTACATAATAATGCAGATGCCATTTTTCAGCTGGCACAGCACATCTACAAACTTAAGTTTTACTGAGATCCACAGTATTATAGAGTCTTTTTAAAATTCCAAATATCAGGAAAGAGTTTGTACCTTCAAGAGTAGCACAGGCTCCTCCTGCTGTGAAACTAAAAGTACTTTTGAAATATAAAAGGTATCATTTTCTTTGGTAAGAGCTGGTCTCTTTGTAAGACAACCTATGATAAATAAATTAGAAAATAAACATACTTCAAAACTCCTCTGCAGAAAACAATTTAAGAGAGAGAGAGAAGAAAGGCACCATTGTCAAAAGCAACTCAGCCAAGAAGAATCTCGCAGAGAGTTCACCTGATTCATACAACTGAGACCTGAGTGTTAACATCTGATAAGCCTTAAACACCTCAATATCAGAAGCCATAGGGGTTCTTGGTTGGTTTTGTTTGTTTGTTTCACTCCGTAGTCGGTTCACTGTAGAACTAGCTTTGGGTTCTACTACAAAGAAGAAATAAATGAGAGTCACCCTTTCCCACTCTGGATGTCATGTTCATCATTGAAATGCACTCATTTCGGTCACTCTAGTTTTCAATTCCTGTTACTGGTTAATATGGTTTCTCTCTGACAGAGAAAGAGGCTTTAAGTACCTTTTTTTCCCCCTCTTCATGCATTCACAGACAAATCAGGTCACTGCAAACAGATTTTCTGTTTCTGAAAGAATACAGTAGCAAAACCTATGAATGCGAACAAAACTCGATTACAGTTTTCCAACTGACAGTACCCAAATGTGCTCTCTTTCTGAAGACCTTATGTACTACGGCATCATCATTATGGCTCGGTGCCATCATTCCCATCTTAATTATTTCTCACAATGTGATTTCTGTTTTTAATTACCCACAAATTTTATCACTTATTTAATTACTAAAAAATATGAAACTGCATTAACCCAGAGCCATTCCCTATAACCCTAGTAGAAATACTTCTTTTCAGTGGTTACTACCGTCTGCCAGTTAATCCGTTCTACATCCGTTTAATATACACTTTGTGGATGGTACGAGTGCTGTACTTTAATTTACACTATTCTATTACAACTGGTTTTGTCAGACATGATTAAAATATCTATTTTCCAATAAAGTCATGTGAGATCACTCCTGTTACCGAAGTATTTCCAAATCTGCAATAGGATGCCATCATACAGATTTTTTTCTTAGAATTGTTACATGCTAATTGACCTAGAGTCACCCGGTTTAACACGTTTTTCATAAAAAGAAGACTTAGATGCCATTTTCTGATTTTCTGTACCACTCTGAGGTTTATTTAATTTGAACGTAAAAGGCCAGATATGTCCTTCAGCCAACCTATTTAGAATTTGGAGATTCAAATTGCTTAACCATGCACACAGTTTAAGGCTTTTTTTTTTTTTTAGCAAACGGAGTTTAACTTACTCTTCCATTAGAAAATTACTTCAGTAGTAATTAGTGATCCTGTTTTGTTTTGTTTTGTTTTTTTTTGAAGTAAACACTTTTCACTTTACCTAAAATCTATGCAATTCGTAAGTGAGACTTAGATTCTTGTTTAAGCAAGAGAATGGCAACAACTTCCAAAAGAAAGTGCCAGTGACCGTTAACAGGTGTGATGTTCATGATCCTCAATTCTTACCAGGTCAATTACTCCCCGTTTCTGTGATCAGTCAAGGTCTGGCCACACACCATTTTCTTCAAAGCTACTGGGTCTTTGCTGTAAGAAGACCTGTATGCTGGAGAATGAGAAAGGACTTAGTTCTGTCATCAGGATGCAACCTCCTTCATGCACGGCTTTTGTTATGCTAGAGAGGGCGGTGGGGGGAAAGGGAGCACAGGCAAGAAAAAGATTGTGAGCTTGTTCTGATGAGAAGTAGCACACTTCTGTGGGTTCCCCAGGCAACTACTAGCTCAGAGAACTGTTAACATGCTCTTCTCCTAGCAACAGCACCAATCACTTACAAAGCATGAAGCGGGACCTCCCAGATTCTGTTTATTTAGCTCAACATACAGGTCTAACTCAACATCAAAAACCATGGTATCAGTGACAAACTAGGTTATAGAGTAGATTGTTTGGTAGAGATCAGTCTCGTTAGCAGCCTCGTTGTTCTGACACACTAAACACAAAGCATACTCTTCAGATCTTAAAGAAAAGGTGTTGTGGTTTAGCCAGTACTGAGAAATAATAAAGGGGCTCAAGATTTACTAGAAGTTCAAAAAAAAAGGCCCTGCTGAAACATAACACGTAAAACCTTAATGTAATTCAGATATTGGCAGACAACACATGTAAGAGGAACAGAAGACGTAAGAAGCAAACACAACCAGACGGAAAACATTGGAGTGGTCAAATGGGCAGATAAGGAATAGGGGTTGTTGATCAATCCCACATTTCACCCGAGTCAAATCAAAGTACAACTTCAGCTTTTTTTACCACCACAAAAGACTGACATTCAGATTGCTTACCCACTGTGCATGCTGGTAAGGCAGCTCCTAACTTAACAAAATGAAAACCAAGAACAGAGTTTGACCTCTATTCAGAAGCACGTCCCCACCAGCAAGGAAAGAGCATGAGAAAAACAGCCCGGTTTATCAAGCCCGCCCCAGCAGACGACAGCTGAACACGGCATATAAGTCAAGCAATACACCTATCAGAAAATGTGCAGCGGAAATGGATTACTGAAGTAACAGCCAGACAAAATTAAGTTCGAAACAACAAAATACACATATAAAAAAAAGCAGTATTCTAAAGGACAAAGCTCCCACTTCAAAGTAGAACACACAACCAGCTTCACTGATAGCCACAATGCTATTTCAGAACTTTTAACACAAATTCTCACCTTCAAAAACCAGGACAACTACACAGGCTGTAAACTATGTGGTGACGATGCATCAAACAACCCTAAGGTAGCAACAGCATGTGAAGAAACTAAAACTAAACTTACTAAACTAAGCTTACTATTTCTTCCTACTCCTACTCGATAGCAGCAGCTGTTGCTCAGCGCTGACCGCGGCCCAGCAGATACAGCTGCTGCGTTACGCCGTGAGAGCAAGTAAAACGGAGAAAAGCAGGAACCATCAGTCTAGCTTAACTTTCCCCGTTAAGTAAAACGCAGAGCACTACAGAGGAAGGCAAGAACAAACGCACACATTCTCCACAGTTCAAGGTGACAGGGTAAGATACTCCTTATTTTAAATCCCACCTTAGGCTCCACTGGAGCAGCTCGAATGAAATAGTAGCCATGCAGAAGCATTACTGAAGGTTGAACTTTGCCCAACACTGCAAACGTACGCTTACTCAGCTTTAGGAATAAATAACCTAAAAGTTATTTACACAGATCCCTGCAATTCTGTGGCAGTGCTTTATTATGTGTACTGCACCACAAAGAGAAATTTTCTCCAGTAGTCATTTTACATGGGATCTGAGAGGATGTTTCTTCAGGAAACATCAAGGCCAGGCTGGATGAGGCTTTGAGCAACCTGGTCTAGTGGAAGGTGTCCCTGCCCATGGCAGGGGGGTTGGAACTAGATGGTCTTTAAGGTCCCTTCCAACCCAAACGATTCTGTGATTCTGTGAAAAGTTTACAGCCTGATAAAGCTCTTCCCTAACTTACCACATAAAATCTTCTGTCTGTTCTTCTAGATGTTAAATGTTTAGGAAAATTAAGAAGCAGATTTATTTTGTGGATAAGTGAATAAATTAGCCTGGTGTTGACCTTTTATCAAGCCAAAAGACCATAAATATATATAACACCAGTGACTGAGAAGCATGTACCTCTGCAGTTTAGTGTGTGCCACTAAAAAGATAAAAATATAAAAGAGATTAAAATTTTGCTGCTAAAACAATTACAAACAAAGCAAAACTACTTTTCCATTTGCAACAGATCTGGTATAACACTGCCCTCTTGTGGTTAAATACATACAGTTCACCTGCAGAATGTATCAACTATTTACATGCTATTTTCAAAATTTTCAAATCTATTTTATTCTAAGACTTCTTTTGCTGATTAGGGGCTTACTGCAACGAGTGTCCACTCTATCCCTGCACGCTGTGCTGCTACATCTCTGTTGCCTAAAGACGGAATTTAGGCTCCTGCTTTTGGTTCTCTGACCTGCTGAAATTAAATGCCTAAATTAGTCTTGAAAGGTATGAATACATCCATCCCAGTGACAATCAAAATGAGAGCCAAATACATAAATAATCGGCTTTTAAAGCCTCCTTCAGCCTTCCAGGCAAATAGCCTGAATAAAAATGTAAGCAGAAATTACAACGTGAAGAGAACTAGTAACATAGGTGGAACAAAAGGACCACATTGTTTTCCTTTCAACTTGGGGGAAAAAAAATACACAACACAACGCCAAATTCAAATTCCCATTGCAGGAGACATGCTGCTGACAGGATTATTGGGAAAAAATAATGAATATCAAAAGAAGGGCCTTTCAAGTATTATAATTAGTTACTAGGACTAATTCTCTAAATAATACCGTGTAAACTAATGCCTCAAGCACAATCAAAAACGTCTCTCAGCTAAATAACTGAATAATAGCTAGATAAGACAGAGCAAAGTTTTGATATTGTAAATGAAAGTGCTCTTCCAATCTCCTAGTATAAAAAATTAAAATTAAAGATTCCTTTAGCAACACAGAAGGTTTTAAAATACTCGTTTTTTGCTAGGATGGCAAGTTCAAATACCTGCTGTAGGTGCTTCCATATACATCTGAATGAATTAGGATTCATATTCACAATTCAGTGATTTTCACGCATTTCTCTCTCGTTCTGTTAAACACAGGCCAAGATCATTTGTTTCTAACTTGATTCTGAGATGTCCTAATATGAATTAAGTAACACTGACATTTGAGTTAGTATCAGTTATCTTACAGAAGGCAGCTGTTTTATGAACACACCCCCACAGACAGGCAGGCAAAACATTTCTTGGACAAACAGTTACAGATATACAAAAAGTACACTGAAAACAGATGATAAAGAGGAATTATTTAATTAATTACTCGATTAATTCAATTACTAATGAATTAATTATGATTTGGTTACTGTAATTACTGATAGAAAATATTTCTGAAGCACAAGAATTTGTAAGTAACGTGGGCAAATAATACTGAAATTGAAAAGTATTTCCCAAGGGGAAGATCAGCTGTCGCCTTTGCCCCCACAGTAATACTAGATATTGCCAAAACTGTCACAGCAGTTCGACAGTGATCCCCTAAACAAAGTGCTCCAAAGCGTTAACTAGGGAGCATGATGTGCATCATTCCAAACCACTGAAATATTTACCAACAAGAGAGGAAAACGCCTGTGAAAGACTCCTCTAGACGGTGCCTTTCACATTCGTCAGCCAAACTGCAAGAAACAAAAGCAAAATTATTTATACAGATACAGGCATTAATCCGTGTCTTGTTTCTTTTTACATAACTTATTCTGCCTCACAATGCATGCATTTTTTATGACCTTGTAAGATTCCTCCTTTTCTTACAAAACGCATTTCTGCACTTCCTATCCAGTACCTGTCCTTTTTTCGCCATACTACTTACAGTAGCTTCAGCTTTGTACTTCAACAAAGTATTTTGGAAAATGATGAAAAATTTCCCTCTTCATACATTGGAGGTTTACAACAGATATCCTATTCCTTCTAGTAAAGCTACATGCTTCCCGTCCAAACCTTGGACATTAAACTGCACAATGTAAAGTCCACTGAGTTTCTCTGAGGGAAGCTCTGTATCTGCCATTATGGAATTTATCTACTTCCAGTTTCTCGGAGGCAGAACTACGTTTGTTAATGAAGGCCGGCACACAGCTGACAAACCAGATGGTTCGAATGTGCTTTCTTGTAAAAGCTCATCTCTTCTGCTTTTTTAACCTATTTCTACTATCCCCTGAGGATTAATATCATCTCTTCATAATTCTTACACCTTGAAAAGATAAAATCTTGAAGGAGATCGTGACCAAGAGAGTCTGACTATGCCAACACAGGAAGAAGTATTGAGACAAGAGAGGTGAGTGAAATAACCAAATGGAATAAAACTACAATATATATATATTCCACAAAATACCTGATGCTGCGTACAAGCCGTAAGGCAAGAACGGGAGAAATATAGTACATTTATTGAAGAAACATTGCAATAGCTCAACTATTACGTTACACTAAATTACCTAAGTGTTGCAAAGATACAACCAAATAAAAAGCACATATCCACTTTGTGTAGGTTTTATCCACAAAGATTTTTCAACAGTTTTGCAAGGAAGAAGAAACGAAAGCATAAGCTGTTAGATAAAACTGAGGAGTGACAGTATGTCCTACCAAAACACCTCCAAACCCAAAAATTACTTCAGTACTTTAGAGGCTCAAACAAAATCAAAAAAAATAAGCATTTTAGCAGGAGTTAGTGTCCTAATAGTTAGTAACTGCCTTGTAAATCTCTTGACTACCATTCAGACTCTACAATTACATAAATTTACAATTACTTTGAAAGAATTCGGAAATTAATGCCTTATACTTCAAAGAATTTTCAAGAATCATTTTCCGTATCTGGCAATAATTCTCCCAAACAACATAAAAGGGGAAAGAAGGGCCGGTGGGCTGACACATGAGCAGAAGTTTGTAAGATAGCAGGCACTAGCACTGAAAAATAAATAATATAAAGCAGGATAAACCAAAAACGTATCTGTAAAAACCTGCTTGCTTTTACAGTTTCGGTGACCATCAGTTTTCAAAATTCTAGAGGTTTGACATTAAAACTTTAAAAGAACCAACAAGCCTTCAAAGCCATATCAAATTCCTAAAGAAACTGCAGCTTACATCAGTTCTCTTCAAAAAACACAGCACAACTGCCAAGACGTTCTACCTGAAGCTAGCTGCTTTTGTATATTAGGTAACTTACTCTAATTCTGATTTTAAAATAAGTTGCTAATACATTCCACTGAAGAGTAACAAATTATTTATAAAAGAGATTACATAATCTTAATGACTATGAGAATTTATTCCTCGCGAATGTCAACAAAGTAAGACATAAGATGGATCTTGTACATAGCAGTACGTTCTCAACGCCAAACGTGTTTAGTGTGATCAACACACATGCCTGAGAAAGAGGAAAAAATATTCATACCAATACTAAAGACAGTGCTGCTCAGAAAAAAAACACTGCATTTTCTCACTTAGAATTGTAATAATAAGGACTTGGAACAACTGAGAGTTAGAGTCGTCTTAGAACAACTGAGAGTTACCTAACCAGGTCATGCCACTGACTGAGGGCAATATTTTCAATTGTTTCTCTCATCACAGTGGGCTGATACTGCCCATGATGACCACTGGAAAACTTTAGGAAGGCTTCCTTTTCCTAGGTGTCCTTTAGCAAAGCCACAGCAGTATGTTAAGCATTGGAATAGAATCTGCAAACTATTCGGATTTCACAGACACGCAACAAAAATGCTCTAAAGAATCATACACACTTAATTCATAGATTATTCAGATAATCCTGGAAGGTAAAGGCAGACATCGCTGAAGTCAGCATCACTCTGAAAAACATACTAGTAGGTCACGTAGGGCTGCTCTGAAAATCTAGTACAGGAATCGGGATTATGATTATGGTCTGTAAACAGTTATCAGATAAAGGAGAAGTGAAATCTGGCTGAAGGAGTTACTAACACTGGGACACTGGTTACCTCAGTATTCTTGCCTGCAGGACTTATTGATCATAAGCCCTGGGGAAAGTAAGTCAAAGGCTAAATTGTTTAGCAGGATCCTTTGTCAACTGGGCTTTGGCAAGAGCCCCACATACGATTTTACTACTTGGGTAAGTCTAAAGAACGATGTAATTAATTCCTGAAAAGGGGAACGGTGAATCCTGTTACATGTTCTCTCCTGTGCTTTTCCCCCCCGAGTCTATCTCAGACACAGAGATGACACATTAGGTATAAAATGTCCCTTACAAGTAGTGAGTATCTGGACAAAAGTCTTGTATATTATGGGGGTTTGTCAGCAAACAGCGATACTCTGGCAGCTCAGGTCATTGTATTGGTTAGTCTCCTTGCACTGGGAAAGATCACTGATACAGAATGCTAAAAGCACTCTCTAGCAGATCCTGAGAGACTAAACTGCTACATTGTAGATTCCATCTTTCAAATTTTTTGAGTGAATAGGGTTAGAAGGGAATTTTGTTTCAATTTTATTAGTTGCAAAAGCAGTGAACCTTTTGTAGGCTTCCTAGTGGGGGGGACACACACACAACCAGCCAAACCCAATTTTCATTCCAGAGGTCTCCCTAGCAACTTGTGAAGGAATAAATCCCACCCAAAAATTCATCAGGGATGGTAGGAAAATAAATTTTCCAGGCTTCTTCAGTGACAAGAATAAGGCACAACGTTTCACAAGACTGTTCCAGCAGACCAGTGTGGCACTTCTCCCCCAAAACTCTGTCCTCTTCCATATTGCTGCCCTACCTTGAAGACCCACTGCATCAGCGCTCTTGTGTAAATAAGGTTATTTGTAGGTAAACAGGGCACGGATAACATCAGAGAACCTCAAGGTGCTTCCAAGTTGTTGATAGAGATGTTTTAGCCAAAGAAAATGGCACAGTAAAGCTAAGTTTCCATTAATTCTGCAAGGAAGTAAAATCCCCCCTGCAGTGGGTACTAGCCTTCGCGTTAGTAAACATCACTGTTGGGGTTTTACAACTTCCCAGCACTGACAACTGTCAGATGTTACCAGGTGCCTCCCACAGACTTCAAGGTACACCAGGGCTCGATGCCTAACCTCACCTACATAAAACAAAGAATCTATTCTCATGACACGCGGAGGTGGCACACAGTTGAACAAAAAAATCACATGGCATCACGTGGCCCATGACTTACTCTGTTCCCTGAGGAATGGGATAAGCTACACAAACTACATTACCACACAATTCACATCAGACTGACACGCACAAGAAAAATATCAGTGATAGAACCCAACAACCTGGAGGATCTCAGAGCTCACTGAGATTTGCAGATGCAGCTCAAGTGTGACACTAGATCCCTGGTTGAAGAGGTACTAAGAATTTTGAGCTAATTCCGTTCCAAAATTAAGACACTTTCAAATTCAAAATTCCTACCACAAAATGCTTGCGCAGGCCAAGGTTGTACTTAAACGCTGAACTTTGGAGAGAACAGAAAAACACATACAAAAAGGAGTCCAAAACCAGCTCTTCCTGGAGAGAAGAAACTGCTGGTCACATAAAGCAACTGAAGTCAGAGACTCAGCTGCTGTATCCAGAGCTTCACATGCAGCCTCACAGCAAGAATCCCGCCTTCAGGTTTGTCAGTCACAACAGAACAGCCACGAACCCAGAGATGCCCTGCATCTACAGATGCTGACATAACACAGGAGACAGCTTTCTCCACCTCATCACACTGCAGACACTGAGCAGAAGGCAGCTGATCCATAGGCTGCCGTATGAGAAACTGAACACATCCTTGGTTTAATATAAACATTACTTCGCACCAACTAAGACACCAGCGTTACCAACATCCTTCTCAGCACAAATCCAAAACATAATCTTCACAGTAGCCAGTGTGGTTAACTCTCTCCTAACCAGAACCTGAGCAGCTGGTTAATCTGTATGGATTTCATAGCAGTTGTCAAGTTCAGGTAGAAAACACAGCAAATGTGTGTTTTGAAAGTAGAAAGAAAGGGAAGGTCAAACTGTTATGGACTGAGAGGAATGGGAGAATATGATAAAGTTTAGTATGAGTTTAGTAATTACTGAACTCATAGAAAAGTCCATCTAGAACACATTTAGAAGCATAAAATGGCAAGTCATTTAAGCTCCAGTTTTAGTCAAAAGATCACTTTTAATTTTAAAACAGAAGTGTGGGATTTGTACAGTAATCTCCTCCAACTGTGCCAATATGGCTCAGCAGTAAGAGGGAATCCAGCTGCCAGTCCACTCTGCGCAAGCAGGCAGGGAAATAAGGGACACACAGGACATAGAAGGGACAGTCCAATTGGTGGGCTTTTGGCATTACACATCAGGATCATGAGACAAAAGATTGAGTGAAGGCAGCTACAGTAAGCAGTGGCTCCTAATAGATTTGTAAATAAGGGACTCCAAATACCCTGGCAGGAAAAAAGCATGAGCTCTATTTTAATGAAGTTTAGATAATATAATTTATTTATGAACTTGTCCAGTATGGTCAAATCTTAAGATACAAAAAAGTTAAGTCGGCAACACAAAATGCCACTACCACACTCATCTACGATGTAAACAAAATTTTAATTTTATCATCTCTGGTGAACAAAACAGACTTCATACAGAGAAGCCAAGGAGGGAGCTAATGTTTATTTACATACGGAAATTAGGCTGTGCGCTAGCAGAGGTCTCTCTACAAGGTCGTTTTTTCATCTCAGAACACAACTATTATAGGCAACAGAAAACCTGCAGGTTACATACAGCACAACAAATTTTCAAACATAAGAGTTTATCTACTGACCCAAAGTAAGTTAGAATAGAATCATAGAATGGTTTGGGTTGGAAGGGACCTTAAAGCCCATCTAGTTCCAACCCCCCTGCCATGGGCAGGGACCCCTTCCACTAGACCAGGTTGCTCAAAGCCTCATCCAGCCTGGCCTTGAACACTTCCAGGGATGGGGCATCCCCAACATCTCTGGGCAACCTGTTCCAGTGCCTCACCACCCTCTCTGTGAAGAATTTCTTCCTGATATCTAATCTAAACCCCCCTGTTTTCAATTGATACCCATTACCCCTTGTCCTATCACTACAGGCTCTTGTAAAAAGTCCTCTCCCAGCACCCTTGTAGGCCCCTTCAGATACCAGAAAGCTGCAATGAGGTCTCCCTGGAGCCTTCTCTTCTCCAGGCTGAACAAGCCCAAATCTTGCATCCTTTCATCATAGGAGAGGTGCTCCAGCCCTCTGATCATCCTCATGGCCCTCCTCCAAGTGGTCAATATCCTTCTGATATTGAGGGCTCCACAGCAAAATACTGTTTGCACAGGGAATATGGAGTTGCACCAGCAAACGGCAGAGGAAACTGAGGCACCTATACCATTCTAACAGTGTTAGCTACCGTTAAGTTATACAGTCAGTTATATATAACACACTAACAAAAGGTTTACACTTCATTATTTACAGCGAAGTGCAGAGTGCACACCACAGCTGCCACACCAATTTTTTTTCTTTTTTTTTTTTTTAAAACACATACATCTTTATTTCCTGCATTTCCCTATTTTCAAAACACACTGTTCCATAGCAATAAAAACCCTATTTCGGTTGTGCGCATCACATTCACAAGTTTTGCTGCTGGGAAACTAAGGAGAAGGAAGAAGCAGTTTTACAAACTTTACAACCCAAAAGTCAACAGCACAGGAGAGGCCTGCTGTAGAGCATGTTACAGCAGTTTCAAAGTGGACCTGCCACTTAAACACACCATAGTTGCCTCAGAAGTCACCATCAGTTAAATATGAGCTCTCACTTTCCACGTCGATACTTGCTTAACTTCATCAGGTCTTGTAAGGCTAGATTTTGCATTTGGCTTCAGACTGCAACATCCAACCTGGGGAGCAAGAGTGGAATTAAACAAAATTATGCCCAAGGCAACTGACGGAGATGTCTACAATAAAGACTGTATGGAAGACTTGTTACACTTCCTTCGAGGGGAAGAAGTCAACAGGGAAATTTATGAAGACCACACCAGAGCTGTTGACTCACTGCAGTTTGTAAAATACAGCACAGATACCACTCGTGAAATACTTGTGGCATCAGAAATTTAATAAACAAGTTTTAGCTGGAACCAGAAACACCTTGAATTTTCAGCCAAGCCTTCAAAGAAAGCCTGTATTTCCACGATTTGTTTTGCATTATTAATTTCCTCCATTAGGCTAACAAATGCCACAGTCCAAATCTCTCTCTCACTCTTAGGGTATAAAGATAGAATTGCTAAAGAGAGAGACAGTGTTTAAATTACTGCCACTTATTTCTATCTGCCTCCTCTGAGCGGTTCTGAGGCTTGTGGCAGTCTCAGATAAGCAACAGCATCATAGAATCACAGACTGGTTTGGGTTGGAAGGGACCTTAAAGATCATCTAGTTCCAACCCCCCTGGCATGGCATGGGGCATCCACAACATCTCTGGGCAACCTTTTCCAGCGCCTCACCACCCTCTCCGGGAAGAACTTCTTCCTGATATCTAATCTAAATCTCCCTGTTTTCAATTTAAACCCATTACCCCTTGTCCTGTCACTACAGGCCCTTGTAAAAAGTCCCCCCCAGCTTCCTTGTAGCCCCTTCAGGTACTGGAAGGTGCTATAAGGTCTCCCCGGAGCCTTCTCTTCTCCAGGTTGAACTTCTGGACTGTGTAATTGGACGTAGCTTGCACCGGCTGCTCCACAGACACCAGCGCTCAGAACCACCTTAAGTCCGACGGCTCTGTCCACTGCACTTTGCTCATTCATACTAACAACCGTGTTCTTTGTGAGCTTTGCAACAGCATTCAGAATCACATCTCGTTTTGGATAGACACACACACTGTGTGGAAATGATGCTACCTCAAAGAAATATCACAGCCAATGCTTTCATTTTAATTTCTGAGCACATACTACATGTTAGTCAGACCTCTCCGTACCTTCCTAGGTTCTTTGTCCATAAAAATCAGTCAATAAGCAGTTACTACTACTACTAACCAGACACAGTTTCTATGCAGGGATACCTGCCAGTCACCATTAAAAGAACATCCACAGTTCCATCACTGATGAGCTGAATATTTTAAAGTCAGTTGGCTGAATTTTTAAAGTTTTTCCTCGTGGCGTATCTAGAATTATATTTACCAACCTAAACCCACTCAAAATAATTAGTCTTTGAGGTTCTCTGCCTTGATTATACTTGAAAAAAGCATCTACCTAGGCTGACTATTTAGAAGCATTGTAGAGAAGTTATAGACTCAAACCCCTGCAATTCTCCATGAAACCAGCAGTCACTTCAAGAATACAAAACCACAATCTTATAGAAGAACATACCAGTGGGATCTCTGGACTAGAAAACGGGGAGCTATCAAAAGATCGATTTTCTTTGTCCAGGGAATCATCATCATCATCATTATGTGCGAATTTCTGCTTTAGTGCATGAGTCAGTAGAGCAACTGGATCCCAGTCTGAGCTTTGCCTCTTTTTGGGTCTAGAAAGAGGAGTACCTCCAGGTGACCTAGAAAAAAAGCAAAATTGTCTCGTCTTTAAATCCTGGGTTGAGTAATCCAAAATCCAGAAACACAGCTTCCATATACGCCCTATAAAACCCCAATTACACAAATAATGCTGCTAATGCTATTTTACAGCAATTCACCAAAGAGGAATAATAACAGTACAACCAACAGCTTGTCGGCCAGATTCTTGGCGTGAAAACACAACTTGATGCCGTTTCATGAAGAAAAGTGTCAGTAAATCAAAGTATTAAGGTAATACAAATAAATAATGAGGAAAAAATAGCAAGATGTGCCGTTTTCAAAGCAGGTCTCATAAGTTATATTCAAATATGTTTGTAGGAATCTCCCACTAAATTATTTCATAACCATTTCAAACATGATTTGATTTAAACATCATTAAGTTCAGAACAATATGCCTTTCTATGCTCTCACAAGAATGAACAAACTTAAGAGTTTCTCAGGGCAAAGAATATTTAAAGAAAACAAGCACTTCATCACACATGCAGCCAGGTAACCACAAAGACCCATTTATAAACCACACTTAAGCTTCATTATTTAAAAAAAAAAAAAATTCATCAGCAGATTTGGCACAAGGGTTTCAGACAATTTTTCTCTTCAAATAAGAGCCTGAGCATCCAAATATGAAAGTTTTACAGGCAAAAATTAAAAAATAGCAATTATATTTTAATTAAGAAGAACTGTTTTTACCAGATTCAAAAGCAAAAGATGCCAAGGAGATGCAAGATCAAAACAGCACCTGCACCCCAATACCCAACATAAATGTGGAAATCAGTGACGAGCCCAAGAAAATAAGTCACAAGGAAGACCCCCTAACAACTGCAGTATTTGAAAAAAAGAAAAAAAAAATTTAATCTAGAGGCATTCACACTGTTGCTTGTCCAGTGCTATCTGCAGGTCAATGGCTGGTGACACCTATTAATGCACACTGACAGCACCGAGCTCAGAGTCTGGCAGTTACAGTAGATGTCATTTAACGTGAGACCTGAAAGGCCCGGGTTCTCCCTTCCTACAAAATCAGGCTGTTAGAGCATTTGCCCAACGTGTAAAGCTGGTGCTCGGGTAGTAGAAGACCTTCAGGCTCTCAGCTTCTGAGAGCAGAGGTCTTCCCTTTAGAGTGCTCACATTAAAGTGCTGTCAGATGTCTGCCTGAACGATCACAGCCGTTTTGATCATCGTTAGTCCTTCCAACAGTACAAATTCCCTTTTCGGTTAAGTGCCGCCTTCAGAGTACAGGTAGATTCCTAAATGCAGAAAGCAGTCTGGATGCACACCTGCCACTTCCTACTAATTATGCCTCTGCTCTACATGATGGTTATTAAACCTGTCAACCCGAACACTCCACTCCATTCACCATACATGGAATTATATGGAAAACATATGAAGAAAATACAATGCTTTACCTACATGTACTATACAATTGCTTTATTTACTGTGACAATGTCATGAAAAGCATAAAGACATGCTTTAGAGTGTCTATGGGCAAATTTAAAGATATCTTTAGAGTGGCACAAGATATGTGCCAGTTATTTTCAAGGCAAATGCTTAGAGTTAAGAAAGAGCTGAAATAAGAATGCAGTTAAGTTGTGCAAGTGACCTTCTTCCCACATCAAGAGCCCCAAATATTCATTATAGACACTGTTGCTGTTATATAATTTTTCAACTCAAGTTCAGAAAAGGCACCTGACAACCTGCATCACACCTGGCATAGCAGTCCGACGCTGACCCGAGGAGGTATTGCTCGGGTGTCAAGTCAACTGTACTTACCATCGAAACAGCAGACCATTAAAAATATTTATGATCCAACTGCATCATTGAAATACAAATTAATGATGCATTTTCAATAAAAGATACAGCATTTATTTTCCTTAACACTTCAAAACAAGGGCCAGAACACTTTGGGCATGTTAACAGCAGTTGTCCAATATTTCCCCAAAGATAGGTCCTGTCACAGTGAACCCAAAGAGTTTATTTGTTGCTATCCATTTCCTGTGACTGTGTAGGCAACTTTAAGTGATCTCCAGACAGCAACACACCCACCTCCCCACACCAGCCTGAAATCCGTATACTAGTGCAGGAAACTGTTTTTAAATGCTGTGATATTTGACATGCTCTAAACGCATCTCAAAGCCACGTCACAAGTATCTTACCTTCCAAGCTGTGAACTTAGAAGTTGCCAACCAAAGTTTGTCAGCAGCAACTGCTCATTAAATGACATTTCACACTGGTGTTCTCTGATGCTGCTTAACTGCCCTGGTGCTTACATAGCCTGGGCTCACTCAGACAGACATTCAGTTCTACCTACCTCTCAATAGCTCGCAACTGAACTTTGTTTAGGTCTTTCAAAACATCCATCATACTGGGAATGTTCTTTGTCCTCTGGAGCTCAGCATTATCTGATTCAGTTGAACCACTGCTTCTTGCAGCACGACGCTGTTTTATAAGTTCAACTACCGACTTACTAGCATCGGCACCAGATGGCACACCAGAAGGAAGCGGAGGAGGAGAGGGAATCACAAAGTGGTTGTGAGAGACGGACAATGGCATAGAAGTCATGACTGGCACTGGGTAAAATCCATCTGGAATGCTGAATGTTTCAAAGGCTTCTGGATGCAAAACAAAGTGATTTTATTTTTAGTCAGTATACCTCCACAATTAACACTAAGCAACATCTAGGATGACTCAGTTTTAAGTCAAGATAAGGCAGCCCTCTTAAAAGCACTCACACATGATACCACAAAACAACTATATTTTATTTAAATGTTCTTTGTTTTAAAGCCAGAAATTCAGAACACATGAAATCATGGATGTGTGGTGTCTTGGCCTGCTCCGATTTTCTCCATTTGTGTCCTCAATCTAAGCACTAGATAAATCAGCACAGCAGCACGCTACTACATACAGTTCATTCTCAATGGTCTGAAGGTTAGAATATCTCAGCTGAAACAAAAGCAAAGATAATCACAAAACATGCAAAATAGACCACAGTAATGAATGCAATGGAGAAAAGAGCCAACAGAACACCTAAATGTAGCACAGAGGTGCCTGAACAGTTTAAGTTTAGTTGGCACAATGTGCACCAGTATTAACTACTTCACACCAGTTCAACTGTTTCAATCACAGTGGGGTTAGTCTGCAAGTAAGACAATCAAGACATCAAAACTCTTCTTTTCTCGGGGGGCAGAGGGAGGGATACTTAAAAAAAAAAATTACAAGATAATTGGTCTTCAATATGAACTTCAATTTCTGAGACTCTACTGGCTGTTGGACAAATCTATTGCAGCATTTGCTTTTGTTAAAGCCTGACTTCCTTAGAATGCTTTTTTAATCCATTATTTTGATAAGTTGTTAGAGACAGTACAAAACCCAGAAGTGTTATTTTGTAGTCATTATTACGTAATTATTTTAAGCAGTAATTGGTAGTTATGACACTATCCATAGACTAAAGTTCCTTCAGAAACATGGAAGCAAATATAAAAGGTGACTTAGGATCAAGTATAACAAAAATTAGTAAACAGACCATAAAAGAGAAAGGGTGGAGAAGGGTTATGGCACCAAGTACTTAAGAGAAACAAAGTGCTGTAATCTGTAAATTTTGTTGTTGTAGCTTCAGTTAACGAAATCAGAGATGTTCTCTATCAGCATCAGACACGGCAAGCTGTGAACAGGAACTACAAAGCAAAGCAGAAGGGCTTACGTGGCAGAACGCTTCCCTGTGTCTGCGCTGAAACAATCGCAGCAATCTGAGCCCGAAGCAAGGTTAGCTCATTTTCAAGCGCAGAAATTTTCTGGAGTGCCGCTTGACCAACAAGACTGTCTTTTTGTGAACTACTTTTTGGAACACTTTGTATGGCATCTTGAGATGGATTTAGGTCATGACAAGCTGTACTTCTTTCTGTTCTCCATAATTGAGTCCTAGAAAGCAACAAAAAGCCCAGCCAGCAATGGAAATCTCAAAACTCACTTATTGTCTGTTCAAACAAGATATCATTCAGCAAGACATGTTTGCAAACTACTTAAGAAAACTTTACACTTTTAGTTACTCATAACCTTAACAATATTTTAATTCTCCCTTAGCTCAAGTATGATGCAGATCTCTGAAAAGTCAAGCAGCAGTCAAGATCATTTACTCCAGGACAGATTATACGTCCTAAAGTCACAACGTAGGGTTGAGCTGTTACTATACAATAGCTATTAGACTGACACCATAAAGGTTTATCTCCCTCCACTCTACCTGAAACAGTAAATGGGAAAGGTACTGAGTTTGGATAGAAACAAAACCAGACCTTTTCCCTTTATTAATCATCCTTTTACTTCAAATGAGACCTGCAGCACTGCTTTCTGATTTGCCAAAACCCCTTGCTCTTCACACTGGCTCAGAACAAAAAGATATCAAACAGAATACTTGTTCTTGAAAAATGTCCCACAGAGCCAGGAGAAGAGGAGGAGGAAGAAAGTGTGAAACCCACAAAACAATGGACTTTCATCTGTGAATCAGACTGACTCAAGAGTGGCACAAGCGAGAATTTTAGCAAGAATATATAAACTTTATTTTAAAATATAGCTGAATGTAGTAGTTCTGGTTTTCTTTCCATCAAAGCAACCATCAGTGTTTACACACACAGCACTTTTTTTCTGCTTCACAACATTTATCAAAATGGTTGCAAGACAAAAACATAAAAATAATCCTACGGTACGTTGCAATACCCACGTTCCCTTTGAACTCCCTCTCACAAAACCTTTTGAGTGAAAACAAATTAAAATACCACTAATGAATCTGATATACTACAAGGAAGAGAAAATAGGGGACTCAATTTCAGAAGTCGTTCAGGTAAGAACACTCTACACAGTAAGAATTTTCCAGTCGAGCAGTAACTGCTCCCACCCCTCCCCTAGAAAAATACAAATCCAAAGTTTCCAGAGCTGGTTTAGCTGGAATCCTGAAAGGGCTAGGAAAAAAGAAAACAAAAAACCAAACACAAAACTACACACCACAAAAAGCAGATGACATAAGTTGCTTCTACTACTCCTTTTTATACTTCACTTACCTAAGTATAGTAAATGCTTGTCCCTCATCATTTGCCACCCACAGGACATCAGCAAGTGATGGAGCCACAGGAATTGGAGCTTTGCTTTGTTCACTACCCAATGGACTTGGGTGTTGAACAAGCTAAAAATAAACAAGGGGGAGGGGGGGGGAGAAAAAGTGTATAAAGAAACCAGATTCAGAATGTACTAAGAGTTCTGCCTCAGCCATGTGAAGTTTAACACAGTGCTGTGTAGAAAGTTGAAAGCAGTGAGCATAAGGGATGCAACGCAAGTGCTACACAAGCCAAGAAGACGAGGAAATCTGTCATTATGTTAAGAAATGAGAAAACTTGAATAGCTGAAGCATATGTAGCATGATAAATTGCTTATTTGAAAATAAGGTCTTGGGTAGGACACTAAGGAAAGAATTGTCCCATGTCTATGGACGACACTTCGAGTAGACCCACATTCCTTTCCCTGGTAAACAGACGTGACCTAAAAATCAGAATACTTTTTTAATTTGAGAAGCAAAAAATCAAAGCTCTCAGTTCCTACAATCAACATTATTAAATAATCTAACATTACATGTAATTTAGTACAACACGGTTAGGTTAACCTAACTTTTCAATGCTCGTCTCAAGCTGAAAGTTCAGAGGCCTACACTGGTTTTCACAGACCATTTCCAAAACAGCACAAAGATCTAGCCTGCACCCAGTATATTTTAGAGCAGCACAAAGGCCAACAAAGAATGTAGCAGATACATCATGTAACAAGTAGTATTCTGAGCTACTGACAAAAAAAAAAAAAGGCAAAAAA
>NW_010248952.1:40420-41131 GCF_000690775.1 Eurypyga helias
GTTGGTGTTGGGGTGGATATCAGTGAAGAAATTAAATTTCACCTATCTTGACCTGACACTTGCTTATGCCTGCATACAACTGCTGGAAGTGCCTTCTCGATGAGGTTGCTGAAGGAAGGCACGTTCTGATCCTACGACTGATACTGCTGCCGAACATGCGAGTTTCCAAAAATGCGGCCTACCAAAAAACCCCAAGAACTCCCGACAGTGAAACCAGAAAATAACCAGCATAGCTCAAACTACAACTCCCAGAGGTACTTCAGCAGTTTCCCATAAACAAGCCACGCATCTCCTCAGAACTACAAGCTGCAGCGGTGCCTCGCTGTTGACACCCGCAACCGAAGAGCTGTCCAGTTTCCCACACAGTACCTTTCCCAGGTCTCTGAAGACACAGGATTAGCTGTTACTTGGGAATCGTGTAGCCTTTCATTCAAAACAGCATAACAGGTAATATTACCGACTTTTTCCCTCTGTTTAGAGAGCAGAAGGGAACCCCTTGCACGGGTGTATGTGCTCCCAGGGGCGCGCGGCGTGTCTGCTCTCCCACACCGACCAACGTACGGAGCCAAGCCCGCCCTACCGCGAGCGCGCGGCGCCTCCGGGTGCCAACCCTTCCCCCCGGAGCCACAGCGGCTGCAGACAAGGAGCCCCGCGCTAGCGGGTCTTCAGACGCCCCTCGGGGTCTCACCTGGTCGGGCGGCCCGCCGAAGT
>NW_010248953.1:0-36159 GCF_000690775.1 Eurypyga helias
CCCGGGAGTTGGGGGAGCGGCCGTGGCCCCGGGGGCTGCCTTCCCGGGGACCCGGGGGGAGCTGCACGTCTCCATGCCTGCCCCCCCGCCGTGGGGCTGGCGGTGGGCGCAGTGCTCAGCACTCTCCGGCAGGTTTTTGCGGCGTTTCTCCCCTCACTAGTGTCGTAAAGTAACAAAGGCAGTTCCATGTAAATTCAGCCGCTTTACAGGGAATTTATCAAGCTGTTTACACGTATTTTCCTAAAGACGTTTCGTGGACTTCTGTGTGTAAAGTAGTACCTGAAGTGACAAATTCATAAATCAGGGAAACAACAGGTAACTGAAAGGACCAAATCAGAGTAGAAATGTAGGTTTTTTTCATGGAATCATCAAGAAACAGTGTTGGAACAATTACAATGTAGAACTAGGAGAATGCCCTCAAATCAAACTTCAGATAAAATACATATTCTATCTACAATAAGTGCATCGAATCAATAGTTTCACTGAAAAGAAGCATCAGTTTTATAACAGGCATATGTTAAAGTTTGATGTCTGCTAGTGCTTTATAGTCACAAAAAGTGCACTGGGGAAACTGGGAAGGCAGAAGCAGGAGCTGATTAGCACGGTGCTGTGTCCTAATTTATTCAAGCACTGGATAACACCTCTGGAACTGTTAAAAGATCTCACAGTCTCGAGGAGTCGTTTGACTCTCATATCTCTTTTCCAGAACCTCTTCTCTCATGGGTGCGACACAGACTGAGCATCACAGAGGTGTGAGCCCAAGTGTAGTGAAGGTAAGAACTGTAAAGAAGGGAAGTGAAAGAAGACTCATCCTGAGAAATTTGCATCTTTTGATTTGTGCTGAGCCTGTGCCTTGGTTCACACCGGTAGAAGGAAGCAAGCAGTTCTGTGTTCTGATCCATTTAAAGTTAAATGCTTTGAACCTTCTAAAAATCGTTATTTTCTATTGCTTTTACATTAAACATGGGTAGCCTTCAGTTTGTGATCATTATCTTGTCCATATGAGCTGTCGGTGTCAACTTGTAATTTACATACTAATTGCTTGCAATCTTTCGCAGTAGAAAAGTTAAACTGTCCATAATTCAAAGGATTTCTTAATTATAAAAGGAAAGCACTTCATGGCAAAGAGCATAGCCAATAATTACTGCCAAGTGCCAAAACACATGTGAAATGAATGTTAACTGCTGGAAACGGAAGGCGATTTCTTGTGTGGCAGTTTGAGGCTTCTAGCATTAAAAAGAAAATCATTGTTCAGGTGTTCTGTTAACTTCAGACAACGGTATTTTCTGTGTGGTGATGGCAGTCAGGAGTAATAGTACAATAACTCTGGCACTGTTAATTCAGAGGTGGTACAAGCTGTATACAGAGGGACCATTCTCCACATGGATTCTGAGCACTTCTGAGGGCTTGTATCACCCCTTGCAGCTGGTGGGGCTTCTCCCATGTGCACACAGTCACCCTTCCTGTCTGGGCATCAGCAGAAATTCTGTGGGTTTTAACCAATCCCACCATCTGATCACAGCCTAATCTTCTCCGGTGTCATCACCTCACAAAGCCAGAATAAAGGGGTGAAGGCTTTTTAGCAGGGTAAATACACGTGTTTCTCTTGGACTTAACGGAAGGGCTTCTCATGCAAGTCATAAATGTGAAAATTCTTTAGATTTGCCCTTTTGCTGCATAAGAGAGTCCAGCTGCTTTTGGTTTTGCTGTGTGCAGCTGCGGATACTCCAAAGTTTAGGCAAGTGTAATGGTTTGGTGATCTGTGTCTAGGGAATTTATACAGACTTTTAATATGACATCCGTACATTTTGAGTACCTCTGCTTAAAGGTTTATGACAACACTGGAGATTTATTAGATTAGTCCTTCAACAAGAACATCCTCAGCATTTACTGTCTTTTATACATTGCTTAGTAAACTTTTAACTCTTCTTATTTGCAGATTAATCCCACCTATATTTTTAATTTTATTTTAATCTGTGTAATACATTTAGTTTTCATCTTCAACACCTTCTTGTAGTGTCATGTATAGCTTCAATCTCTTGCCTTCTATAGCTTCTGAATGGTCAATTTATGGTGACGTGTCTTGCTGCACATGCTCTGTTATGTAAATATGGTATTTTATGTTGATTAAGGTATACAGTTCTTAAGGGCATCTGTTCAGGGATGCATGTATAATTTAAATTTAGGCCTTTTCTGAGACGCTTGTATTATATTTTCTTTACCTTTCTGCACAGCCAGTGCCCCTGGGCTGCTTTTTTGAGGGCTTTAATTATCGTGCTGTCTCTAAGACAATTACATAATTAAGTGGATTTCATTTTCATTCTGAATTTGGTAATTATAACTAAAACACTGAAAAGTGCATCAGCTGCAATATAAAGAAACTCAATCATTAAAAGAAAGCGTACCTAGAAGAGAAACATGGTTGAGAAGATTCTACTAATAACCAATAAATGAAATGAAAATTAAAAAGAAATAGGGAGAATTGAACTTACTGCACTCCTTCAGTCTGTTGCTTTAAATGATAAACTTTTTGTAGCTTTGCTGATCTCAAAAATGTTCCAAGGAAAATCTGTATATAAAATTGTAGCAGTTTATTTAATGTTTCCCCAAGTAGTTAAGAATAGAGTGCTGAAAGGACAGGTGTGTTATTGTTTCATAATGTTGCATGTTGAATACTTTAAAGATAGATTCTGTGTCTGCTCTCCCTAGTTCTAGCACCGTCCCAATCACATTTGTATACATATATACTTCTCAATTTTTATTGAAACAGATGGCATATCTCCTCTTTCAAGGCTCAAGCAAGGGGGGCATAGGAAATATAATAGGATTAAAATTATTTTGAAACAAGAAGATATTTTTCTCATATCCTATTTTCCATACACCTGTTAGTCTTTCAAGCAAGCAGTGACGCTAAACACTCAGAAATAGGGAGTGTGTTTCAGCTGTGGTGTTCTGAAAAGCCTGCCCTGTTCTTTGGGTGTTCTTTGGTATTCAGTTCCTATGACTACCTGGTTTTCAAAAACAGAAGTCTAAAAGTTAGCAGCTGAGCTCCACTGAGCTCGGCAGTAATAACCCCTACCAACCACAAAGAGAGCAGGTTATTTGCATTTGTTCCAGCTGTGTTAGGAAACCTCTCCCCTAAATCCACCAAAGTCACCTGAGGTTCAGTGCTTAAAAAATCAGGTCATTTCTTAAAGCATATAAACATGAGTTCAGACGCCTGATTTTCAGCTCTTGGTTGTGAAAATGTTAGACAAGCTTAATTTCTGCAGAAGTACTACAAGGTCAGGGTTTCTAGAATTTAACATATGTATATGTGCTCCAGGGAAGATTTGGAATGCTATGAGTAAAATGTGTTTTTCTGGCCTCTGGAGTCTCTATATATCGTACATACATGTATGAAACATTATCCATGTGACCGTGCAGTGCAGGACATCTGAGTGGAATGGTAGTGACATTCGTGGAAGTCCAGAGGAAAAAATGGCTTGAAGCAGCTAGAGGTCCTGATTCAGTCAGAAGTTTCGCATACGGTTATGCTGCCAACGTCAGTGGGTGTTTAGGCAAGCATTTATGCTCTTTGATGAATTTCCACTTGGTCCTGCAGGAATGTCTGTTCAAACGCACGTTTGAGATACTTACATCTCTATCAGAGTAGTGGCTGTGAATATTTTGAGTTTTAACATGAACGGTTACTAACTGAATACAGGAGTTATATAAAATGCACAAGATGTTTATATGGGGGTTCGGTCCTAAACTGCTGCTGGTAAAAGAGGTTTCTCAGACTACGGGGAATTCTGTATTTACGTCAGCATGCTTGTGGATACAGAGTAGAACTTAATCATAGAGGAAACCAGGACAGGCAATTGTTTAAAATTGCCCTTTTTCCTCATGTGAGGGTTAGCCCTAGGACTGAGACTTTCAGAGAATGTTTTGAAATGTATTTTAAGAATGTAGTGGTTGTAAGGCTATAATTCACATCCAGATTTATTATAATAAAAATGCAGAAAGAAGAGCAAAGCCTGCAATTCAGGATTAAGTCAATCTCTGAGTTACGCTGAAAATCAGAGTGATCCCTATCCAGGTGAGTGCCTGGCTTCTTAGTTCTTCATGTTACCGGAGAAAGGATTAAATGGGTCAGGGGTCTAATTTAGCAAAAAAAATTCCTGTTTTACCCGAGGTTTCCAGGGACCTTCTTGGTGAATACTGGCTTATTTTGAGAGACAAACCATCAGAAATTTGAGCTGATGGAATGAAATTTGCACAGTCCAGAGCTGTGCATCTTTAACTCCGCATCCCATGGCTTTGATAGCCCGTAGCTAATCTGTGGTGTTCTGTTAAACAGCAGAATTGGTAGTGTTTTCAGTTACTTACAAGTGTGGGGAGCAGGCCACATGGCAATCCATGAAAAAGATTGATGGTTGTCCTTTGACTCCAAAACCTGGGGAGCTGGTTTGAAGGACTAAGGTCTTGTGTGGTTTTTAGGGCCCTAACCATGCATGTGTCAGGCTATATTTCATATGAGAAATCTAATAACCACAATCAAATGTTTCTGTATTTTTCCCATAGCCACATTTTACAGTCGTATCATAGTTTCTCCTGGTAAACCATACTTCAAATATCATATTTTTATTCAACTTTCACCAGCCCACATTTGCCACTCAACTTTCAGTGAGCAGCCGCTGCTGGCTGAGCGCCAAGAAGGTGTCAGTACTAATTCACATTTGAGAAGGCAGAAGATCCCATAGACACGTTAAGATTCATTATTGATCAGGACTTTGTCTCCACAAACTGAGGTTATTATTTTCACTGGAGTCAGGAGCCATACTGCTTTGATGAGGAAGTGACTTGGACTTTATCCAGCTATTGATATTTCTAAAGTGATGATCTGGCTCTAAATCTGGCCGCAACGATGCATTGCTTCACCACACAGATCTTATTACATGTGCCTGTCATTAGTAATGCTTCTGAGTTTGAATTTTGATTGCCTTGAACACAGAGCCTGGTGGTTTTAGTTTTAATAGGTTGTGTGTCTGAGTCTGTTCATCCCTTTACTCTTGTCTAGTGTAGCCAGAGGGTTGCTTACTATCCACAGTCATGTAAGAAAGTTGCAGTGTGTACAAAATGTGCTGCTTGGGGGAATTGTGTAGTAATGGATTACTTTCATATAAAAAGGTAATCTGCACTGGTTTTCACCACACAAGTTCAGAATTTAATGTTAAGATCAAAATGACATGTTGTCTTCTTAAAAAATTCTAATTTTTCATATTCATAAATGTCTCTATGACTCACTCAGCAGTATTATGGGCTAGTACAAATATCTACCGCAGCACAGAGGATTCCAGAGCCGATCATCCAAAGTAACTATTTTCTTTGTTAGAACTTGCATAAGTTGATGGAAATGTCACCAAGCTACAAAATGAGAAGCGAAACCTGGGTTTGGTCTGGTTTTTTTGGCTGCTGGTGAGCGTACCCTCCTCAGTTGTGATAGTACCTGTAGCACTGTGGGAGTGCCTGTGTTCCAGCAGAGCTCTGGCAGAGCAGCCACTGCAAATCCACTTGTACCTCCACACTGTGAGGCTGTGATGCAACCCGAGCAAGGCCAAGGCGATGTTGGTTAGACAACAGAGATAGTCTGGCAGCCAGGGTATTTTTTCCCTTTTTTATGCACATGCCCATGTGCTGCCATCAAGTCAGCACCCGTGTCTGACCGCTGAGTCAGCCTGGCTGATGAGATGCAGGGTGAGACTCCTTTCACACTGCTGGGCAATTCTTCAAGTAAAAGCTTGACTACTGTACTGTGCATTTGTCTCTTCAAATTATTGAAATATTCAGATTATTCTCACCAAACTTAGATACTTGCTTTACAGTGACCTATTGTAGGTCACAGCCATCTCATTTTAGTGTACACATCTAAGTGTACTATTGTAGATGTCTATGTCTACTATTGTAGACATCCATATTAATAGTTTGAATCCCATATTCCAAACCAGGGCAAAATATGACTGCCTTCCTCTTTGTATGCTACTTTACCAGGAGGACTTTTCTTTTTTTTTTTTGATTCTCATGAATGTGTTTGGGATGAACAGGCCTGTTCAAGAGCTTGGTCTTCAAGCTCATTGGTAAAAAGAGAAGTGTATGTGATTCTCAAAATAATTCTGTTTTAACAGTTGTCCAACTTAACTGGCTTTACAGGGATCTTGTCAGAGCCTGATATTGGAGGAAGTCTTTCAGATGTCCCATTAATTCCAACTGGGCTATATGTGATAATAGGAAAGGGGTATTTATTAATATTTCATTCTTTAAGGGTATAACCAGGCTTTCTGCTACTTGCAATCTCAAGATTTTTGTGTATTTTTCACTTGTCTACATGTTTTGGTGTTACTAATAGTAGCCATTTGCCCTGTGCTCAATATATTTCATAACTAACAGAGTCATCACTGTATATATAGTTATTTCTGCTTTTTATTTTATTTGGCATGAGGTACAGAAGTCTCAAACATATTTCTAGCTTTGTATACCTTCTTAAATATATTTTATGGATTCAATAATCCTTTGGCTTTCTTGAAAAGATTTGCTTGTTTGTTTTAAAAAAAAAGGTACATTAATCCAATTTAGACCTGTTCAGTAGGAATATTTATTAATCATTATTTGGGTGCATAATAACAATAGTCCCCCATTTTGACTTTGTTTTAATTTAACGGTACTGAAATACTCTTTAGATGAAATCTGAGCAAACTAAATTACAGCAATACCTTGCTTCCCTGTGTCTTGCACCTTCACCTGCTGCAGAAATTAGTATATGGAAAAAATAAAAATCTAATACCAACGAGATAAAACTAGCACAATGCAAAAGAAGATAATTACATTGCTCAGCTGTCACAAGGCCAACATAAAAAATGAAGTGACTCATCTTCCTTTAACATGCACAGCCTGCTCAAACATACATATATCATTACTTATTTGTATGGTTTTGATTCTTTTCCAAATGTCACTACTTTATAATGTGGTTTAACGACTTAGGGATTTTGTTTAAAGTGTTCATTTATAGTTTTATCACTGAACCACAAAAAAGTCTTTTAGGCTCCAATGTAATTAAGTTTCATGCAAGTGTTGCATATCATTAAATCTTACTTTGTATGAGTACATGAGTACAAAGACAGCTCTCCTGCAAAGATAAGATACAATATACAGGGAACAAGGGCTGCTTTCTAGTGAAGGCATATTCCTTACCAAACCGGTGTATCAAACAAGGGTATGCTCAAGACATAAACATCAAGAAATCTTCATGTAGCATTGTAATTTTTACTTTGGAGGTAAGTAGACAATTGACTTAGGCCATTTCTTAAAAGAAAGAGACTGAGATTTGTAAGTCCTAAGTGGATTTTTGAGAGTTTTACCTATGATCTTATGAACAAAATCGATAAAAATCTGCAATATACAAAAATGTTGGAAAGGAAGAACAGTGGTATAAAACCTTCAAATAATAATTGCCATTGATTTAATAATTCTGACAAAATGTGATACTTCCATTAGGTGGAGACTCTGAAATAAGGAAGAAAGATTTTCTGGGTTGGATGTGTAAATATACTTTTGTACAGAGTTTTTATGCAATACTTGAGCTGAACAAAGTGTAACAGTTTTGCCTCAGAACTTAATGTAAAGGTTAAAGCTGAGCAAATAGTATTCATGCTAGTTTACTTGTTTGGTTTTTTGTTTTTTTTTTTCTGGCTGGGAGTTGTTGGGCAGTGTGTTAGTGGTTCATGTTTACTGAAGTTACTTGAATGAATTTGAATTTTCAGCCAATGAGTTATTTGCAAACTGTTTGCTTTGACTGTTCACCCCGCTTTATTAAATATTTGCTTTGGTTCATTCTACTGAATCTAATTAATCCATGTCAATTCCAAGATGTGCAATGCCTACCAGTGCAAATGAGAGGAATGCTTTTGCTTCTCTGACTGGCATCAGGAGGTGCTTTGGCAAATCACACTGCACTGACACTCTTCAGCATCTCTTTATTGACACAAAAATGAGGAAAAAGGTAAACCTAGTACAAACAAATCTTTTTGTGATGTTAGTAGCAAACCCAGAAAGCTACTGTTAAAATAGGAAACTTCCTGAGCTGTATGAAAGTCAAACCATTGAAGATACTATGACTACAAAGTGAAAGTAACAGTAAACAAAATACTTGCTGACTGGTGTCATTTTCATGTCGATCTCTGCAAATATCAACTCATAGGCAAGCATCATTCCCAGAACTCATTTTCCCTTCTTTTATTTTTTTTAGAAATCTTTTGAAAGGTTAGTTCAAATGGAATAAAAAGGTTGACATTATGGTTGAACTTCCTGTTACCTAACTTGACTGAGGAAATGTGGCTGTTTGGTCTGAGTTCCCTCTGCAGTTAAAAAGGGAAAATAAGCACTGTCAGAAATCAGTTCAGCCAGTGCAAGAATGCTCTGTATGGTAGATCCTTTGAGGCTATACATTTCCTTCTTCAGACTAGAGATGCAAGAAGAGCTTACTTAGATGTAGATCCTCAAGTTATATGAGGTGGAGCCAATAATAAATAATAATAAAAGGAAGTCACATTGCTGCACCCTTTAAGACAGTGCACTGTTGGAAGATGCTCTATAGCAACAAGTCTGGTTGAGAGCTATTTATTTTAAGGTCATTTCACATCATCATGAAGGTGTGGTATTCCATTGTTTTTTCTATTTTTGGTGTGTTTAAGGTAACATTTGAACTAGATCCCCCAGACTTCACTGAGAGTTTTATGAGCTTTTTCATACAAATGCTAAGCTTTTACCTGATTTTTTTTTTTTAGTCTTCGCACCTGAAGTACCACTATTCCCTCAAAGGCCAGCTGATGTAGCTCTTTGAACATACGTATCATGGTATGTCTTGTTCTTCTCTGCTTTTCAGTCTCTCAGAGTTCCCCTGTTAATCTCTGTTGAGTATTGCTAAAGTAATGAGTTTACTACCAGCCCAGAACTAGATCACAGATAAAGCAAAGCTCTTCTGGCCTCTATTAATCAAATCCCCCTTAAGAAGTTCCTCATTCTCCATCTAAAATTCTTTCTTCCTGACAGTACAGAACTCATTCCATCATCACTAAAAAAAAAGTAAAGTCAATAGGTTAGAAATGTATCTAGAGTTCTAAACCTGTCCACTAATGCTAATGTTTTTCTGGAGTTTGTTGATTTTTGTCTGGTTGGTTAAGTATGATACCTTATTTTTATGGCTTCCCCTCAGATTCTGTGTGAGTAACCTTGTATGTGCAGCTTAGCATACAAAGGTGCTAGTAACACAGACAAGTTGCAAGTGTCAGACTTCAAAAGAAGGAACACAAAATGCACTCTGAATGTCAAAATCAAAGTGACAGCTCAACTATAAGTAGTCCATTCCCACTTTTGGAGAAGTGAGTTTTCTGAGGAGAGATACAGTGTCAGCTTCACATACTTACTGACAGCTGCATTATGGCAGATAGAGCCTGGGCAAAAGAAGATCTAAAGGTTTAATTCCACCTTTCCTTTTGTACACAATGCAGCTCACTTCTTGTTTCATGAGTGGTGGGGTGGTAGGGGATGAAGACCACCTTCTTGCATTGTTTTTTCGAAGATGTGCGGTGCCTGGGTTTCAGTGCAAGGTAGTAGATGATGGATGACCATCTTTTGAACCTGGCAAGGTGAGGCTGAGTCCTGGATCCGTGAATAACCCTGTGTTATGTAGGGCAATCATACATTTTACTTTCCTGATCTTCTGTTGCCCCTCTTAAACTTTGTTTGTTTATTTTTATAGGTATACATTCAAGAAAGGGATGGAGTTTGGCTGCGTGTTCGTTGAGACCCTCTAAGTTTTTGTCAGTTGTTTGAAAATCATATTCTGGCTATTTCAGAAAACTAAGTCAAGTCATAAAGACAAGCTGTGTTTTCCACAGCTTGGTGGATTTTACCAGTACTGGCTCTCGATTTGATTGGCTTAGTTTCTAATCAAAGCAAATGTGTTCCCAGCCTACAAGGATGCTGGGAGGGGACTTTTTACAAGGGCTTGTAGTGACAGGACAAGGGGGAAAGGGTTTAAATTGAAAGCAGGGAGGTTTAGATTGGCTATCAGGAAGAAGTTCTTCATGGAGAGGGGGGTGAGGCACTGGAACAGGTTGCCCAGAGAAGCTTTGGATGCCCCATCCCTGGCTGGATGAGGCTTTGAGCAACCTGGTCTAGTGGAAGGTGTCCCTGCCCAAGGCAGGGGGGTTGGAGCTGGATGATCTTTAAGGTCCTTTCCAACCCAAACCATTCTATGATTCTATAAGCAACCTGTGCTGATTTCACAATAAATAGAAACAAAACACTTGAAGAAAGACTTCAAGTTGGTTGAGGTATTTTTTCATAATGGCTCAGAAGCTGTTTTGCACAGTCAGTTCTCCTTTCAGTCCCTTCACAGGAGCTGGTTGTGTCCACAGTGCCACCAGCACGCTTTATGTGGAACAAGGCTCTTCTGAAAGCTGCTTGTGTTAAATCTGCAGGCATTTGCTTCACTTTGTGGAGAAGGCACAGAAAAAGGCATTTGAAATTGAAGGTGGAGGTTACCTACTCCATATCTGATACGGGAAGCAAATATAAACTCAAACCACGCTTTCCCTTACCTTGCATATCCGCTCTGTGGGTCTTAGTACTAGCTGCTACAGAAGTGGGGTTTTCTGACCAATTTCATTCTCTTATTTCTCATTACTGCTATTACTGGGAGTTACTCGGGGCTTGCTGCAGCACCAGGGTGCAACTGCAGTTTCAGGAAAAAATTCAATAAAGCAACCATTGAAAGGTGACTTTAAGCCTAAAGGAATACATCTGGTAAAGTGCTTGCTCCTGAATTAATATTTTGGAGGGCATACTATTGATGCTATCAGTGCCTTTGGGCTCAGCGCCTGCTGCTTTCTTGCTCATTTGGAGGACTAGCATCTGAAGAGATTCTCTGGGACATGTGCTCCTTAACATGTGTGATGATGGTTAAAAATCTACATCTGCTGTGCCTCCTCTCCATGATCAGATGTGCAAAGTTGGCAGGGAGAGGGGAGAGTTTTGTGTCTGCTGGTCTCTGCCATCCTCCAAAGATGTGTCTGAAGGCAGCGTGGCTGGACATGTCCTGTCAGGCATTCTGAATCCAGTCCCAGAGCCCTTCTCTGATGTGTACAAGGCAGCTGGAGGCTGTGAAGCCCTGTGGGGCTGTCAGTAAGCAGAGTGGTGGGGGCTGGATGTCAGAATTAATTGGTGCTGGGGCTTTCTATGAATCTTGATCTGAGAGGGTGTAAGCTGAGAGGGTGTAAGCCCTCACTTCTGGCAAAGAACATACTTTTCTGTCCCACAGAAAAGGGAACAAAAAGTACTTTGAGCTGAGATCCAGATAGCATTTCTGTGACATCTGGGTTACTTATTTGCAGGGGAGGGCAGAGTCCCTGATTATGGATTTTGACTTTTAGAGGAATGAGGAAGGCCTCTTGAATGAACTGATGTGCAGATTGAGGAAGAGTGATACAGAAGGATAAGGGATAGGCTTAGAATTATAAATTATAGCTCTAAGTTAAGACTGGAACTCTGATTTTCATTTAAGGCTTAAAGCAAAATCAGATTTTTTTTTTTAATGTTTTCTTTGTTCTGGAAGGGATTATTGGATTTGATAGTACTGGGCCTTGGAAGTTAGGTTTTACAAGAACTGTAAGAGAACATAGACATTTAAAAAAATCAAATTGACAGAAATTATTGCCATTTTCAATACACATTTCTAAAGATCACCTGTAGCCAAGACATGAAAAGGCATTTGAGTCAAAAACCTTGTGGATAAGACTCTTTTACGGTGTCCTTCTGCCACCTCAGAGTTTTTATTGTGTTACTGAAACCTCTTCAGTTATCTTTCTGCAATGATGAATTTGAGGTCATGGTATTGCCTTTACATCTGTCTTTTCTTTCACATCTGTTATAATAACATGTTCCAAAGTTCAATTTAATAACTATAGGGTTTCTGAAAAAAAGAGAAACAAACAAGGAGACAAGAAAAAAAATCCACCAACCTTTAATTGACGTAAGCTGCAGAATCACTATATGGGCAACATGAGTGCACAATGAAATTAGGAAACTTAAGGGAAGGAGGAGGATCACAGAGAAGGAGAAAGGAATGGCTCAACATGTAATGATGTAATGATGTCCATGTGTATTACATACAAGAGTTTTTCCTAGTGTAACCAACACTCATTTTCCAGACAGCCAAGTGCTTCACCTTACGAAATGTGCTGTTCCGCACATGGAATTAGCCAGGAAAACTGAGTTATCTGACACAATCTGGAGGTTTTCTTGTCTTCAAATAGTTTAACTGTTTCGGTGAGAGTTGTTTTGCCTTCTGTTTAAAAATCCATCCATACCTGACCATGCTGTAAACCAGGTAAAATTGCCTACTTTGTCTGCTGAGCCCTGCCAGACATTAAAACTAAGGTATGTTGGGAGGGCGTAAACCCATTTCTTGTTCTCTCTTCTTTGCCCTGTAACCCATGCATATGGGAAGAAACCCATCTGAGTTGGATGCTGATAGCACAGAGCTCTGATCTAAACTAATTGGGGCAAAGAACATGAGATGAAAGATATTGAGACTAGATGTTGGTGGTAACTGCAAAGAAAGGCTGGTTTTGAAGGCTGGCACTTGCTGAGAAGGGAAAGTCAGGCTGATAATTGGGGAGGAAAGTAAGCAGTACTGGGAATCAGCAATGGGGAGAAACAGGTACCATGCAGATCAGCATTTGGTGGAAAATGAAGGTGAACATATGCTTCAAATCGGTAAAGTAATGCCTGATCTCCCTGAATTTAGGTGTCTCATTATATTTCCTTAAGCTTTGTGAGCTTGAATTTGTACTGTTAATGACCTTTTAAGACAGTTGACTATTGCCCTCCCTGCACATGCACGTTAAAAGAGCCATGTTTTGTGGTTTCACCCATACATACATGCATTGCATCTTAACTATCCACTTCCATCAGTCGAGCTGTAAAACATGGAGTGCTCTTCGCTAACTGTATCACATAGCTAAGAGTAAAGAAAATATTTGTAATTGTTGGCAGTGGTAAGAGTGCTACAGAATAGTGCTTTAACAGAAGTATTCCTTCTTTTTCCATTGTGCATTTCTCTAGAAAGCTGGGAATAATTCCAAAGGTTTAATATAATTTTTTAAAGCTATTAAAAATTAAATCATTAGCAGTAGAATTTGAAAAGAAACCTAAATGATTTAAAAAGAAGGGGGAAAGAAGTATCATAGTAGTCTTTTAATAAGCTGAAATAAAATACAATGACTAATAGAGATACAAATGTCATGAACTTTTCTGGCTACAGAGATCCATAAGCATCTCAGAAGCAGTTGATGTAATGTGTTTGGTTTGTTCATGTTAATAAAGACCTCATTTGTTTTACTACTAGGATTTTTTCATCAGCTCAAATATGCCATTTGTTTTGACTTTTTCTTTCACATGCTTTAATTGCCAAAGGGTATTTCAAAAGTTCCATTCTTCCAGGGGGGAGAAAAAGTCTTTAGAAATAAATTCTCAGTTCCTTCAATGACAGTATTGAAAAATCTGGGTGCACTAGGACAGGACAGTTAAAAACCCAAGACCTCACTGTGCTTCCTTCACCTGAATTCATTCATCTGTTGTGTATGAGGAGGGAGTCCTGAATTCGCAGAGCTGAAAAAAGGCCAATTTGAGAAACTGGCTTACTGGCCTACTTTCAGATAGTATCTTCTCAAAAATATCTCTAATCCATTTGTTTAATGCATTATCTGTGAAATAAAGAGCAGAAGAATAAGTAATCCATTCAGTACAAAAATTAAGTGATGTCCTATAGCTTTCCCTTCAATACTCAATCACTTTAATCTTTTGCCACTGTTCCCTAGTGTTTATTTCGTAGTTTAATTCAGATATTGCTGCAACCTTCAGAATTCACCAATAAAAAGCTTCTTTAAAGAAGCACATTTTCCTGGGCTGGATACTCACAGCACTGAATACCCCCTTTGGTCTCTAGGAGGACACGTTACCAAACTTCTCCCAGAGCCTTTTCTAGCCCAAACCTTGGATGGTTTTTCACAAAACCACTGGCAACCTGGTGTTTCAGACACAGAGCTAGCAAACTCTACCTGGTTTATGCTAACTGCCTCCCTAGTGTTTACTTGTCTTGATGACATCACTGATGAAAGAATTTCCACTTGTTTTAAAACACATACAAAAACCTTTCTGCAAAAGTAATCCATGTTCTCCACCTAGCTCTCCTGTACAGATTGCCAGTGAAAGTGTCAGGGAGGAGTCATCCACAGGTCTCACTGCAGCTCTGCTGTGGGTTTCCTGATGTCTCGTGGTTGGGCCCTTTACATCTGCTTTGGGTGGACAACGGAAAAGGTAGCCTACCTTTCCCTTGCCCCTTGTCTGCTGTGGTTATTCTGAAGGATCTTTGTAGCAGAGATCACTCGTAAGTCTGAGATCACCTCTTGTAAATGTCCTGGATTTTAGCTCTGGTCTCTGTTGTGGTTTTTAGTGATTTAGGGCGAGAAATGTCATCTTTAGCTTTTCTGAATCAAAGCATAATGTGCTGAGCTCAGTGGTGGTAGATATCATCAGTACCAAGAAAATACTTCCAGATAGCAAATGGTTCAGTCACTGTGAGCTATAAGTGCATTGTACAGCAATCCCATCCTTCTCTTTGAAGAAATCAATATGTCTGTGCTTCCTGACCTAGTGACATTTTTTTTTCCACGTTGAGCCTCAAGTATACAAAATATGAACAATATCTCTCTCAGTCTTGAAAGGTCTTTTAATACATCCAGAGACAAAAATCATATTATTCACAGTGGCCTTGGTGCTTGTTAGTGTGACGAAAAAATCTGTATAATTCCAGCTACCAACACTACTGCGAGAAAATAAGAGAAAGGCAATGTTGTGTATGAAACTTATTGAATTGCAAACTGCTTTCTCAGCAATCAGAGCTGTACACTGATGCAAATCAGATGCTTACATAAGGCTGTTATGCAAGGAGGGTGACAAGAGCAACAGTGATTAAGATACTCTGTGTGTTCATACTGTGTTATTTTTCAGTTCTGACAAATTAACTGCTTGAAATAGACCATTCTGAAATGACTGGGAGTCAAACACATCTTTCTATGCACTGACTTTTCACCTAATTCTTTTTTTTGTTGGCTTTTTCCCCAAGGTCCTTCATGGAGCACAGCGAGGTGAGCAGCCCCTTTTCCCTGCTGCGTCTCAGGACAGCAGTCTCATCTGAGACGCACACGCATGTGCAGTGCAGAGTGGCATATAGCTGATATTGGGACATGGTCTATAGCTGACATACCGACAGAAAGGCAGCTTCCAATTTAGGGCATGTGCTCTGCATCACTACACATCCTGGCTAATACAAATTACAGCCTTTTGTGTATGGTCTTGCAGTAGCTGTTTTTCAACAGAGCTGTGTCAGAAATCGGGCTAGAATCCGATCTTTATTCTTTTAGTTAGTTAGTATCAAAATAAGCATATATACTAAATGTATCTAATACTGGTTTAAATGTCTACAGAGATATTTTTTTTTTCTCTTATTTGTCTTCCTCCACCATTATCCCTTAGCAAAGCTGTCTGGCAGATTAGTGGAAAAGCACATCAAATAGTAAAGACTTCGTTGAAAATCAATTTATTTAGGACTGATAAATGTTATATCCTAATGGAAACTGAATTTGCAGAATTTTGTGTGTCTGTATCCAACTACAGAGTAAAAATGCAATGTGAATTTTTTACATCTTAGACATTCAGTGGTATCAATGAACTGCTTGTGCAGAGTTAAAAGACCAGGGATTGATGACAGAGATGGTAGAATTACTGTAACCAACTAATTAGAGATACAAAGGTATCTCCTAGGAACTCTCTCTCTTTTCTAGATGACATGCAAAGCATCAAAGCTAGCTCAAACGCCCTTAATCATTTTGAACTGATGATTTTCTCCATGTTTCCTGGATTAATCTTGCCATAGTATAAGATAAAGCAAGTAACGGTTCCTGCAGAATGAATTCAGATAAAGTTAGCGGGGGACTGAAATAAAAGCTTATTTGCAGCTTTGTGATAATAGCAGAAACAAAATGGAATATATTTAGTTTGGAGAAAAAATGCCAAGAATATTTTTATGCTAAAAAGGATGTTTGTAAGGATATTAATCTGTAAATGTTTTAAAGTTCCCTTAGCATTCTTCCTTCCAATAAAATATTTTTACAGCAATATGAAATTGCAATGCAAATAATATAGCTAAGGCTAAGCCACAAGCAAAATAAAATGTGAGATAGTAAAGAAGAAAACGTGTCAGTAATTTGGATGATCTCCTTTTACCTCCTCCGTGTTTCTCCTGGGGTCACCAAAACCAAGAGTTCGGAGTCCTGTTGCTGCAGAGAGTGATAAATGAAGCGCCCTTAGCTGCACAAAGCCAGGAAAGGAAACAGGACGAAGAAGACAAAAGAGAAAACAGTGTTTGAAAGAGTAACGGATATATTTGTCCAGAAGTTTATATTATCCATATGGTGATGGTATGGTATTGCTATTATTTGCATCATACCTGTAGGTTTCAGCTGAGATCCTGCTGTATTGGCTGTTACAAAAGCACATAGAAATGAGAATCTGTATCTAACATATTCTGAACATTGAGACATAGAGGGTTCAGAAGAAAAGCAGGTGCCTAACATACCTTAGGTTCTGGTTTTAATTGTTGTACTGATCTGGTTTTGATTTCAGTCTGACTGCTGGCCAGATAAAATATATTTCAAATATGTATTTATATATATAGTGGTTCACCTTCCATCAGAATTCAAATCTATGGCAGAGCCAGAAATAGATCCAGGTCACCTGGGAAACTAGGTTTATTTCCTTATCCTGAGGTTAAATTATTATATATAATGGAGTGATAAATTAGCTGAATTAAATCCTCTTCCACCTCGCTTCCTGATAACTATTTGGTACCATTAATTGTATTTCCACATTATCTAACCTTCCATATTCATTTCAGTATATTAACACTCTTCCCAGAGAATTTAATCTCTGCCCCACAGGACAGCTCTGTGTAAATTATTGAAAAAAACACTGTTAAAAAATGTCAAATAAAAAACCTTGGTACCAGCTGTCTGATCTTATATCACTTGCATCCTCTAACTCGTAATGCCATAAATAAATAAATAAATAAATAAAGATCACTGATGTGAATTACATTATGTCTTTCAAGCCTGCTGCTATTATAGGTGAAACCTGGGCGGAAGACAGTCAAAATCAAAAGAAGTAAAGACATTCCACCCTTCTCTGAACTTCTGTTGCAATCACAGATCCAAGTAAATTGGGGCATTTTAATGTAGCATTTGTCTCTTTTGTTATTTAACAAAATGTAAGAAATAGCCTTGCTTTGTTTTGTGAAATAGGCAACATGTTCAGTGATGGGGTGCATCTTAACATAAGGTGCTATTGCGTGTAGCTGTTCTTTTGGTATACTATTGCCAGGTTTTACAAACATTTTCATGTCCAGGGCGTGGATGAAAACTCAGTCCCTGACTATCTTGGAATATGTTGGAAAATGCGTAAACACAAAGGGTTTCTGTGTATGTTGTGTGTAAATGGAAGGCAATAAAGTAGCAAGGGCATGGCACAAATGCTATTTCTGCACTTCTTTTGCAAGGCTGCTTTCCTTCTGATGGGGAAAAGAGAGGTTGCCCTGAGAGGAGCCCAGCCTCAAAGACTGGTATAGAGCTCTGCTGTCTTACAGAGCCAGATGAGTGAAATGCACAGCGTGATCTCCTGTTTCAGAAACAAGAAATTGTATTTGGTACATTGGTAGGCAGCAAACTTAAGTCCTATTTGTAGTCAATTCTTCAAACTGGGTATCTTGGATGGAGCTGAGCTGAGGGTAGGAGAGGAGATGATGTGATTGGGCTCTTGACACTTGGTTCTTAAGGAAATTCCTGATTTTTCCAGTCCTCCTTTTGCTTTCCATTTGGAAAATCAAGATGCCGTATTTTGCTTGGGATTTCACATTGCCAAGTCAAATCAAACACACAAAAAACCTTTTGCTTTAAAGTCAGTCTGCTTCAGTATCTGGCTCTGTGCGCCAGGGGATTACCACAGAAATTAAGGAAGATGTTTTGCAGTAGTCTCTGGGAATAATACTTTCTGAGCTTATTTGTTTGCAGATGAAACTCTATCATCTATGCATTTTGTCATGACACTGCTGTCAGTGATATAGCAGTGACTGGAAAGAGATTTTCTCTAGTTTTCAGGAAATTTTTTACCCTAAAAATAGGTTATTTTTTTCTCTATTTTCCTCACAATTTTAAGAATGTCGTAAAATATGTTCTATTTTTTTAATGTACTTTTCTGTTCTTATTACTCTCTCTGTTCCCAAAATGAGTCTATAACAAGAGTTGCTGCTGTTGTGGTGTTGTTATAACTCATTATCCACAGACAGAAATGAGAACTGACCATGGCACAAAATGATTCCATTCCCATCCCAGCACCTTCAACTGCAATGCAAATGGAAGATGGCAGCATATTAGCTGATTCAGTCTGTGACAGGAATGAGAAATGGGACAAGGGCAGCTCTGTTTCCTTGTAGGGGCATGCGTTGAAATATTTTGAGTCCTGAAAATCTCAGACAACAGTTGGTTTATAGAGCTTTTTCTGCTTGCTCATCTTTTTAACCGAAATATTAACCAGGGGAAAAACTAAATACACTTTTCACTAGGGCTTGATCCTACAAGAAACTGGCCACATGCTTGTAAAAACAGTGAAGGTGTCAGAGAGTGTACAGAAAAGACACCCAGCACATGGGAATAATTCAGAAATAATCTGTAAAGCTTCCCCATCGTCTAAGCAATATAATGTTGGCAAAGAATTGTATTGATCATGGTAAGAACAGTTCACATTGGATTGAAAAAGAGCCCATTCTTGGTCCATTGTGTGAACACCATTGTAGGGATTTTTGTATGCCTGCACCATCCCCAGATCATTAAATTCCACTTCGAAAATTTCCCTGAGAGGCCACACCTTTGGAACAAATTTATGTTGCTAGTTTATAGTTGCAGTAACTAAGTGTTGTCCTGGATTTTTTGTTACTTGGCCATGGCATATGCCAATACTTGGTGACAGTCCTATCCACACACCTGTGCCCTGTTCCCTTCGTTTACTGTGTGTTTCTGTGTTGTGCTTTCAAAAGCGTTACATAAAATGGGTTGATAAAAAGACATACATGCCTCAGGGTTCATGGTTTTAAAATGTCATTCTTACACAGAGAGCATTTTTTCTTAGAAGTCAGCAGTCTCAATAACCCATTATATGGTTGTTTGCTCAAGGGCACACAATAAGCTCTAATTTCAACTCTCCGCTAAACATTCCTTCGCTTAAACCCAGGGTACCCCATCATGCACACAGGCTGCCATTCACCTCACGGGCATTGCTTCAGCACGTATTTTCTATAACGTAAAGTTGTACCACATGCCAGCCCAAAAACAAAACCATTCTGTGAGTCAAGGGCACAGTTATTTTGTGACTTTGGCCCTTCGGTTAATTAGCCTTGAAGTGACATGTTTCTGTTGCTCTGGATCGAGAGAGCACAGCAAGTGCCATGCTCTGAGACTCTGGGAGTGACAGTGAGACACCGGAACAGCACCATTTCCAGAAATGAAGAAACTGCCCTTGCAACAACACACACCAAAGGCAGGAGAACCTCTGAATTGCTTGTGGATGGACTGAATTGTATGGAACAATTTTGGTAAAGGACTTATGCACAAAGGGATATTCTTATATTTTGGGGGGAGTGTGGGGAAATGAAAAACCAGAAATCAAGCAATTAAGTTCCTTTGTTTCCCCCCCCTTTCCTATATTCAGGATAAAATACAAGAGCCAGCAGTAAAAAAAACAGGTGAGAAAAAGTGCACCTTCCTTGTTTTCTCTGCAAGACTGGTATTTGCCCCCTTTATTCCTGCCCAGGTTCTGTCCTTTTGTTCTGGATTGTGATTGCAGTAGAGCCACATTTAGTGACACAGTAATTTGCCTACATTCTTTTTTTATTAGAAATCATGGTCTTGGCTCTTCTGTTTGCTGAGTCGCATACCCATTTCTACCTTCTTTTTTTCCCTATATTGTCCTTTTTACTTGAGTTCTCACTAGAAGTTCCAGATAATACTGGGGTCCCTGTGCCGTGCTGTGGGTCTTCAAATACCCAGTTGAAGCAGGGCCCTTCCCCACTGAGCTTAGAATTTAATGCCCATTTTATAATACTGTGGAGTTTGGCTTTTGTGCACGTACATGAACATAGCAAGAGACATTGCCTGCCCAAGCAGCGCACATACAGTGCAGACAGATAGACAAAACAGAAGAAACCCAGGAGATAAACAAATGAAGTGGCTTGCTCCATTGCAGAAAACAGTATTATTTATGCCTTTATTTTTTCTATTTTGATGTTTCCATTTAACTCCTTCCTTTCAGTATCTCAAAACTGAGTTTGGAGTCTATGTCAGGGGATCCCAAATTGTAGGATAGAAACCACTAATGGTACTTAAAGATTATTCAACTTTCTTCCACAATTTGCATGGCTGAGAACGGGTCTTTTGTTGCCACCAAGACCTATTATATTAAATGGCAAAGTAGTTGAGGAAGGTATCAGTATCTGGTATATAAAAAAGCAGCTTCTGCAGGCTGGGCAATCAAAAAGATCAAATACTACCTTTCCAAGGTACTGGAGAAGCTTTTCCTCTTTTTAAATGAGGATGTTTTACCAAATAGAATCATAGAATCATAGAATCATAGAATGGTTAGGGTTGGAAGGGACCTTAAAGATCATCTAGTCCCACCCCCCCTGCCGTGGGCAGGGACACCTTCCACAAGACCAGGTTGCTCAAAGCCACATCCAGCCTGGCCTTGAAGACATCCAGGACCAAAAGCCAAGGCAACATGGTATCCTGACAGTGATGGGGTCTGTAACAGCTGCCCACAGCAGAGGGCAAGAGAGGAGTTGCCTTCTGCCATGGAGTGCTCCCCCAGCCCCCAGCAGTTTGCAGCCCCAGAGCTTTCTGTGTCTCTGTATTGCCATGGCTCACCACTGCCAAATGGCTGGCCAGACATTACTATGGTGGATTTAGATGGATAACATAGAGCTGAATGTCATTGTCCATGCAGCAGAGCTGAGAGAACAGTCCATGGGATCGCTTGCTTCAGTGTGAAGGTGGCCAGTGTAGGCAAACTTCTCAGTGAAAGCCCTCCAGGGCATAAGCCATGGAACCCAGTGTCATGTCCTCTTCCCTTCATGAGGGAAAGGCTTTTGGAAAGCCACCCCACTTTCCAGTCACCTCCAGTCAGGCAAGCACAGGGGATTGATCTGCGCTCTATATTTGGAGACCCATGGCAGTACTCTGTTCTTGGAAGCTGAGCGGCAGGGAGCCCAGCGAGGGGGTGTGCTGAGGACACTGGGTCTCTGCCATCAGTAAGAGAGGAATGTGCTTGCTGTGTTTCGGGGTGGCGGGTGACCTTGCAGTCTCTTCTTGAGCTAGGCTGTTTTATGAGCATCACAGAAGGCATGGTGCAGTGCCTTATACATCAGAGTATGAAAATAAACTCAGCTGGGAGGGCATGCATCTAGGGCACACTGTGGTTCACCGTCTTCTGAAAAGTTATTGCTTTGCTCACCGAACTGCTGTCAGATATGATGCTAATCTGTCTATTTCAGGAAGAACACTGAGGACAAGAAGAGGTTAAAAAAGCCTAAATCAGCACAATGCTGTGCTGATCTTGAATCTTTCTATAAAACATAAACCTAATTCCTCTACCTAGTAGGGGGACCAATGCCTGGCAGTGTGTCACAGCTCACTGGGTGTGACATTCTGAAAAAAGCATCAGCTCCAATCCTGGCAATGATTTTCAAAAACAATTTGCACTTTATCTCTGTGACATCTCTGATATCTCTTGATATCTTCAAGGCCAGGCTGGATGTGGCTTTGAGCAACCTGGTCTTGTGGAAGGTGTCCCTGCCCATGGCAGGGGGGTTGGAACTAGATGATCTTTAAAGGTCCCTTCCAACTCTAACCATTCTATGATTCTATGATTCTATGACACCAAGAGATCACACATCAGCCATCACAGTCAGGTATCAGGAATGAGTCAATGACTGGCTTACCTCCCAAGGTCTCTCCCCTAGTTTTATTACAGCTGACAGTGGAGCCAGCAGTTAAAGGGCAGTATGAGATGACCAGTTTGTAGGTAACACCATGTTTTGCACACTAGCTGAGCCTACTGGGGCACAGCTTCCTTCAGAGTGATGATCTTATCAAAGAACTTCCAGCATAAACTTGCAAAGAGGTTACCCAGTTTTGTCTGTCATTTGAAGCCCCACAAATGTTTTCTTAAACAGCAGTATGAAAGACAGCAACAATCACAAAACCAGTAGGTGTATACAAAATATAGCAAGAAACAGTGTGTCTCGAGAAAACCATGCTTTTTAGGCACTAGAAGCAAAAACCAAACATAGACACACGAAGTGGGTATAAGACATGTGGTACTAGGATATAGCACCACATTTTCCATCCTCTTTAGGGAAGGCCACACATACTGTCTGTGAATGGGAAGCAGCTGGGAAGTAATCTTTATGAGCCTGAAATGTATACTGGCAATCTTCGGTGCAAGCTATATTTTGCAAATTATACTACTTGCACTGCCAAGTGGAAAGATGTTTAATGTGAAGAGTTCAATAATGAAAGCATTTTAAAATAAAAATAAAAGATCCATTCTTAGCTCATTATTCTCTGATACGGGAACATAAATACTTGTTAAGGATAGTTGAAGTCTATCCCTACTCAAAAACCTCTAGCTGAGTGGCCTTATTGAAACCAGCAGTAAATTCACTGACTTATGTCATTTATCCACATAGTCTTCCATCAGATCATCTGAGTATGAAATTCTGTCAAAACTTCTGTTATTTCAAACATTTTTTCATAATTTACTGCATTTTGTAACTCCCCATCACTTGTGCTCATCTTTGCTTCCCACTTGTTGTCTAGGTTTCATGGTCTTTTTGCTTTTGAAGGTTTAAAATTATTCTGGAGTCCTAATCCTAAGTAGCCCTGAGCATTAGTGGGGAAAGAAGTCTCTTTCACATGTTAGTACAAACCTCTTCAGTCCCTTGTGGACTTGAGAGCCCATTTTAGTCCCACATGTTTTAGATGGATGAATGATGTGCGTGTGAATTAGCAGTGCTTTAGTGTTTGCTCTTTGTTACAAATCCCATGAGGAATGTGCAGCCAGGATGAATAAATAAAAGGAAGGCCTACAAAAATCACTCAGCTTTTTAAAAATACCTTGGACCATCGTGCTATGTTTTCAATAGACTCTTTCCAGTTTGATGTGAGATATGTCATTTGGAGTTCAAGGAGAAAGATGCCTCTCCTTGTCAGTGCAGCTGCTTTTCCTAAATATGGAAATGTGAAGGATCTGAGGTGAACGTGTTTGTCAGTCCTCTCTCCACAAGCCTGTTAGTTGTTTATCATAACCTGGCTTTAGTGGGAATGGCTTTAAAATAACGCTTGCAAACACACAAATAAAGGGTGGCCGTGACTGGAGGTAGCAGATTTGTCAAAGAGGAGTCCAGGCAAGCTTTGTGCCTTGCCTGAGGTATTACCCAAAGCTGGACAATCTGAAGGGGATGTGGGACGTTTACAAGGGCTGGGGACAGAGCCAGGGAGCACTGCAGTCCAGTACTGACAGACATCTCAATATTGAATGGAAAGGATGTCGTCATCCTCTCCCTGCCCCTATCAACTTTGTCCTTCTAATTCTGCATAGTATTTTTACTTTCTCTTGTTCTTTCCCCATAATTATTGCATTCCCTGTCTTCTGCTTTCCATCCTGTTGGCCTCCGATTTGACAGGAAACTTCTGGTGATATCTGATTATGAGTTAAAACCCATCCAGAAACACAGCTTACTTACCATATTGATAGCCTTGGGCTTTTGCTGAGTTCTTACAGCCCATTGTATAGAGCCACTTTTAAAGCACAGTGTGGCTTTAAACAAATATTAGATCTAAAATCTAGGTCGCACTTCTTACTGAAGGGCAGATAAGAGTTTTGTTCATTTCCTAGTGAAAAATCATTTTTACTGGTTGACTTGACGATTTGAAAAGGAAAATAATTTTAAATAGCAATAGTGTAGATAATTATGCAGTCTGAGTTCAGGAGTGGTTTCTCAGCATTAGGCAGAATATCGTTTAAATGCTGTGGATGACAATGATCAAGGCAAATAATTGATACCCTCTTTAGAGTGCTACATCTGTAGCCCAGTATTCTCCTAGGATACAGTCAGGTGCACACTAATGAGGAATTACTAATAGTTGGTGGGGTTTTTGAGTGTATGGAAACTGCAAAGGCAGGACTGGGTGCAGAAGATAATCTTGTGAGCAGTTTGTTACTGTTTTGAAGCATCAGAAATGCTTGATTTTACAAAAACTGAAATTTCCAGGGAAGCATTCGATATCTGTTAATAATTTTTCATCACTTTGGTGAATGGTCGAATTTGCAGCCTTCTTTGTTTTTTGACATTTGCATAATACTCAACCAATCGTTCATTACTTGGTGCCCAGTCTTTTGCACATACAAACATACAGAAAAATAGACATACTTCTATATATGTATTTGTTCATACTAGGAATACACTTGGATTTTTAAACTCTTTTCTACACATGCTAATGTTACAAGGAATTTCTGGTTTTAAAATAAAAAACCCAAAGTTTCTTTCAGCAATGTGTCATTGCTGTTGTTATACATGTGCCTACCCAATGGTAAACAGGTCAGAAATGCTGAGGTAATTTGCTGAACAGCATCAAGGTCTTCCACCCTAAACCCATTAAAGAAGGGGGTCAAAAAGTATTATTCTTTACAGCACTGAAGATGATAATGATGTTTCAAATAGAATTTCACTGTGGAAAGATCAGTGCAACGTGCTCTTTTAGAAAAGCACAATTGGAAAGAATCCTAAAGCTGGTTTAAACTCATTCCAGATTTCTAGATGACCATGAGAGTGAAAGAGCAGAAACTGGGTAGGAATTCACATGCTATTATTCTAAAAAAATAAATAGATAGCTTAATTACTTAATTAATTAATTGAAGCCATGGCCTAGTGGAAAATTTGGTCTAGCACATCAGAAGCTGCCTTAAGTTTTCTGCATGAAGTTTCCCAGCACTCAATTTTGTTGATACCTAGGAGAAATTGAGGGTCAGCCTCTGCTTTCAGAATGGGCATCTCAAAGGGAAATTAGTACCTGTTTTGCAGAGGCCACACTGCAAAATGCTCTGTGGAGTTCATTCTGGCCAGCAGCCTGTCAGAGGAAGAAATGTAAACAGTGCTGAAAAGATGTCTGGTATTCACGTTTTAATTAACTCTGCAGAACAATAGTGCCTCTAAAAAAGAATACTACTTTGTACTACCTCTTACAATGCCCTTGATGTGTTTTTAAGGGTACTATTTTCTTGGTGGAATTAAAATCCACACAATTGCCCAAAGCTTCCATAAATTCCCATCTCAGAAGTGAGGAGCCTGTCCTGAAAGCATTTGGAGTGAAGATCTTCATTCCACCATACCTTGTACCATGTCTCTGTGGCCAGGAAGGTTAGAATACATCACATAGCCCTTGAAGGGTATCTGTCAGAAGTCTAGAGTCCCTCTATAGTCAAAGGAAAGAAAAAGGCATTTCTAAGACATGATTTCTCTCATCCCAGAGTAGACAGGTCAGATTAATCATTCCCTATAAGTACCCATTTCTCTCAATTTTCTATAAAAGGAGCTAAGAAAGGAGACATCAAATCATAGATACTGAAGTTTTGCAAGATCAGTCTCACCCAGACTGTCTTGGAATGTCACATAGCTTCAGTGGCAACACTTGTAATAAGTCTATCTGAGGGCACGTTTAGGATAACAGCACTGAAGATAGCAATGTGCTGAGGTACTAAGTTAATAAAGTTATTAAGAGCCTTATGAATACAATTGATAATATCCTTGAAATTAATAGCCTGAATATATCTCTAATTCATAACGTAGCCTAAAACATATTAACTGAAAGGTCAGGCTTCTTATTTTCACTTACTTTCTCAAATGAGGATACTTGAGTATGGGGAAAATTAACAGCATTTTTTAGTGTTGATGTTGATGAAATTGGAAACTGAAAAACAGAGAGGTAGAGGAAATCACAACTCAGCTTTCATAATTTTTTTTCCCTGAGTTTGAATTCACTGTGGTGTTATAAAAAATAGTTAAAAGTGTTAAGAAAAAATAAAGAGAAAAGACAAAAGCAGAAAACCTGTCTTTGACTACAGAACTGGGGGGAGGTTCCATTTATAGTTGTAAGGTCTATTTTTGCAGGTGAAATTAATATGACAATGTCTCCATTCTTTGGAGTCCCCTCTGTGCAAAGTGTGTGAATTTAGGCTGTAACTTTGACAGGAACTTCTCCAACCTTTTAAATCTTGATTCTTGGATCTAATCATTTGATTCTGAACCACCATATTGACAGAAACAGATAAATTCAAGATGAAAAGTCCATCGCCTGAAGTGATCTTTTCACAAAACGAAGTGACAACCCCACCCTTCTCTTTAGAATAATCATGAATTGCAGGCAGAAGTGTGACTTTCCTGACTGAGCTTGGCTTGATTTCAGATCTTTTGTGCTTTCTTAAGATTTTCATAGTTTGATTTCCCTTCTGTTGCCAAGAAAGAGAGAAAAATAATCATGTTTCAACATAAATTTTTCTCTGGCATCTGTACTGTGAGATTTGTTTAATAAATTATATGAATAAATACTCAAAGAGTACCTTGTCCACAGATTTTTGGCCTGAACCACTGACAATACTGTTTTCTCTTGATCTTTTTGCTTGAAAAATTTTCAATTTTGGGTTCTGCAGATCTGCACATGTCCAATAACTCCTGTAATAACAGAGTTTATTTTTTTGTTGTGGGACCTGAAGATTTAATTGACACTCCCAGTTTTGGAAGGGCATGAACTACATCTTGCCCCATGTGGCATGCCCACGCGGCTGACGTGGCACCCCTCGTGCACATAGCAAGCCCAGGGCTCGATCCGGGAGGGAGCTGCCTGCACAGCACTGCTCTCCAGCCGGGCGTTTGGTCCAGCCAGTTGTGGTATCATGAGTACATAGGGCTTGTGATGTGGAGCACATCTCACCTGTAGTCCAGATACTGTCTAATCCTGCTATTACTTTAGGCACATAGGTGATGGCTTGGATTGCGCTGCAGATCTCTCGCAGAGTCACAGAAGATGCTCTTGTATTGTGCAAGATGGTCGTTGCCCAAGGCTGTAATTCAGCTGTGCAGTGTGAGCAGATACCAGGCTACAATGAATTTTGTATCTCTCAGAGATTTTTTGGTTTTAAAACGATATCTCAGACACTGGCTAGTAAAATTAGTGGACTGTAAATCCCACAATATAAATCACTTGTGGGAAGTGTTAAAATACACAGTTGGAAACAAGAGTAATTCTTCAGAGGTAATTTGGTTAGTTCATAGATAAAAGAAAGATGTGTGAGCCTTATTGATTTTTCTTCTTTGAATATAATGAAGGAAGGAAAGGAGGGAGAGAGGGAGATTTTTGCAAACTCAAAGTGGGAGCACCTCACAAGGACAGCAGGAAGGAACAATATACTAGTGACCTAAGTGTAATATTGGCAGTTTCAGAATTTGCTCACAGGCTTACTCTGCTGGATGTTTAAAGTCAGACCCAACTTAAAGCCACAACTGTTCTGTTTTCAGTTAATCAGCACTGGTGAATTCACCCTATTTTAATTACAATGTACTTAATTAACTCGTAGTGCCTGTGCTGCAAAGTGGGTGCACTTTGAGCTGTGTCATGTAGTTCTGTTTGCTGATTTTGAAACTTCTTAGAGTATATCAAAGCACCGTAGGCATCCAGAGTTCCTGTGAATTTTTTGTGAAACTAGAGATACTGCATCATTTTTTTTTTGTCATTTCAAGTATCTTCTTCTTAAAAAAAAAAAATATTTTAATTTAAAAAAAAAAAATCATCCAAGAATCTCTTCTTCCACTCCTTGTCCTACAAATAAGAGGTTTTAAATTCACTGGATTGAAGACTAAGAATGTTCAAATAGTACCTTGATTTCTTTTTTTTTTGGTAGCAAGCTTTCTGAGCACATGTTTATCTGCAGTATTAGCCAAGGTGATTAAGTCATCATTGACCAAACACTTTGGCTTCACTAATTATCTAGCAACATGGAGCTTCTTTCTGGAATTGATTTTCTCTACTTGCTATGTTTAAGCAGAACACAGCCCCTTTTCACTGCCTTAGAGACCTGAAAGTCAGGGAGAAACCAGGAATCTGCTTCCAAAACACAATGTCTGCAAGGTGAAAAATTATTTTAGAGGAAGGTGTCTTTACTCCAAAGTTATGAAGATACTGTTCTGCAGTATTGTTATAACTGATGTTTACTAATTATTCTTTCAGGATGGCTTCCTTCTAGATTCTGCAAATAAGAATTAGTAATTAACAAACAATTATCTGCCCCTAAGATCCTGTTTGTGCATTGAAAAATTTTCTTTGAAACAATTTTTTTTGATCCTCAAAAGTAAAAAAAATATCGCTTAGGTAGTTCTTCCTCATTTTGTACTGAACATCATGTAATCCTTCCTTAAACAGAAACCTCTGCTGAAGCAAGAAACCGCTGCTGAAGCCAAGAGTAGATAATAATAAACATGTTTATATCAGTCATGATGTACTAGTATAATCCACCAATACGTGCTTGTTTGCTAGTAACTGCTTGTAGGCAGTCAGAGGCTCTGTGTGGCGAGGCTCTCGCCCAGCACTTCCTGGCACCCGCAGGCAGGGCTGGCTTCAGGATGACCATCACCCTTCTGTGGGATGGGTCTTCACCCTGTCGCACCACCTCTGTTCCAATGTAATGTGCCTTCCCAACCTAAGGTCATTTTAAAAGCTTCCTTTAAGCTCTTAAATGCCAAAATCAGGTTTGAATATTGCAGCCCCATATCCCTTACTCAGCTATTTTTGACTTCTAAGGTCCCCTAGCAACTAAATTTCTGTTTTCTACAGGACCATGAGTGTTGTGGTTGGATGTTTCAGCATCTATCTTCCTTTCAGGCTTGAAGGGAATACAGCAACGTGGCACTTCTCTGTGTGAATCCCCTCAAGGGAGTAATCTGCTAGTTATCCTGATGACATGTCCAAAGTAAATCAACAAGATGTGATTCTTCATAAAAGGTAGTTGGAAAAACTTATCACTACAAATTACTCCTAACAGTACAGCTTAGTGGCAAGGACACTTTCCCAGGATGTATAGGGTTCCAGTGCTGGACATCTCCTCAGTCTCACTAAGTTCAGAGGCACAGTTCTTACTTCTGAAGTGGTGGCCTTTACCATCAGGTTACATGCACTCTTGCATAAGGCAAGCTCTCCACCTCTCCTTCTGAAGATGTTACAGCCAAGACTCCAGAAAAGGATAAGGAAACAATACAGAGACGCTAAATCTGCATCTTGGATATTGGGCTGCTGAATGATAAATCTGAACTCATCATATTGGACCATTCTTTGGTCTTAATTCTGTATTCACTCACTGCATAATTAAGACTGATTTACATAGGCAGTCTGTTATTTACGCATGTCATTACGTCTGTACATGAATTCCTTAGATGAACTAATGATCCCATTTACGGTATATATTTTTTTTCAGACACATCAGTATTACTAATACTTTTGAGTAAAACTTGTACTTTGGAGGTTGAGGGTGATTGAGGCAATTTCTGAAATGACATCATCCCAAATCTGATGGGCCAGTGAGGACTGACATTTTAAAATAATACTGTTCAAAAGCAGAGCAGTAAAATGATAAGAGCATTTGCCAGGTTAAAGGTTTATAAGAATAAATAGAATGCTCTTCGGATACATGTAACTGGACAATATATGAACAATATGATTTATGAAAATATTATCTGCAAATATTTGCCATCATTTATCAAGTTTGTGCTGAAAATCCTAAAATCATTTAACTTTTCCAACACTATGGTGTATTGAAAGCGTTTGGCCTGTTTTGCCTATTATCACAAATGTGTCTTACAGAATCACTCATCTGCAGAATGTCATCTGTCCTCTTTCCCACCACCACACTTATTTGTGCTAAATTGCCTACACAGAAGCACCTCCCTTCGTTCTTTCAAACACTGAAACATGAAAGTACCATAAACAGCCTTCTCACACAGGCTGAGACTCAAACATACGCTGTCAGTGGAGGGATTTTTATACTAAGTAACCCCTGAAACTAATTTTTTCCTTCAGCTGATGCTAAATGGATGACCTCAGCCATGCAGACTCTCCAGTTTAATTGACCAAAGGAGTTATAGGCTTGGGCTCTTAGATATATTTTTTCATATACCAAACCAGCTGTGCATATTCTTCTAAAGTGTCACAAACATTAGTCTAAATAAATTTGTCAGGCTTTTCATGGAGACTTGATTTTGATTGAATTGCTAGAATCTGCTGTTAAACAAGATCTCCTGTTTTAGCAGCTGGCTAAAATACTCTCAGGTGAAATCCTTCAGGAATCCCATAGCTTACGCTTAATAAGATTTAATTATTTTACAACTTATCTCTTTCACATTAGTGTTCCCCCTGCATTTGCCACATCCAAAGGCAAATTCCAAGTGTTGAATTATGAAAAATAATTTCAGTGTAGAAATATGGGTAATATACACAAGGTCAAAAAGCAGGCAAGAATAATTTGCAACAACTAAATTGCTTGATGTAATACTTTGGCTTCATAGTCTTTAAGAGGAGGCTTTACATAAGTCAAAGGTCTTTGGAGTAATATGCAAATCAAAATCCTACCACTCTCCTAAATCCTTTTAATCCAGTCGTTAATCTCAATAATGACCTAGTTTTTGGAACCTTTACTGGGTTCAGCCACTTAATTACATTACCTAGTTTGCCCTTTGCAAACTTTTAGAGGAGAAATTCGTGCACATAAATAATACCCTGCTAAAATGTAACTGAAGCCCTCCTGAACAAGTGTGGTTTTATAGAAGAAAACCTCTAGCACTTGCTGAAGTCTCATGTAGCCTCTCTCTTCACCATAACACTAAGATTCTTAGCTGGTAGTATAGTTTTGCATAATACAAAGGAAGAAAGAAGTGGTACCAAATCCTATACTGATTGTTAGAGAAACATCAAAGTGAAGAATAAGCAGTCATTATATAGTCTGGATCTTTGTTCTCAATATCAGTTGTTGTGCATTTTATGATCACAGATATGAGTGTTTTTCTGCAAAAATAAATAATGGAGAAAATCACCAGATTCATGTGAGTTTTGAAATCGTAGAGGGCAAAAATTATCAGCCATGAAAACACACACAGTAACTTTTTTCACATGAGTCTCCTATGGAGAGGAAGAACTGGTTTAGATTTAGTGGAAGACACCCCATTAATGTCAGAATTCCTCAACAAAGGAAGGCACAGACCAGCTAAACCACAGCATGTACAGCACTGAAATGCTCTCCATTACCAAGCAGAGGTGCACATTGAAGCCTGAAGTTCACTTACAGTGGTTGCTTGGCTGGCAGATAGGCACTGTACCATGTGTCTGGAGAAGCATGTCAGCAGAGTTTTACACAATAGGATGATGCACTTGGGGTGTAATTCCACCAATGAGATAATCACATACCTGCCTGATAGTCAAATATGTGTTAAGCACATTTTCAGATGAACTGGTAGAACAGTCGATGGTGTTTTGTTTCGTTCCATTCAGTTTAGTTTATTATTTTATTTCATTTTATTTTACTTTACTTTTGAAAGAAAGTTCTTAAGCCAATCATATTAAAAAAAGAAAAAGACAAAACAACGACAACCTTTTCTATCTCTGATCTTTCATAGCCATCCTGCACTAGAATTGAAGTTGCGTGTTTTTAGCTGTGATGACTCAGAGAGAATATTGGAAAGTAAAAAAATACCTGCACCCCCATGAAGTGGGTATAAAACCAGACAGTAATGTATGCACTCTCCGTAAGGATTCACAAAAGCTAAAAGCATTTGTTAGTTCACTGAGGCATAAGAGACAGTGACAGGTACAATGCATGCTCTAGTAAGACCTCTGGAGATCATCTACTGAGACCTGCCTGCTCTGAGCAGGATCAGATTCAGCAGAATTTTCTCTCTCTGAATTGGCACCCATTGCCTGTCACTGGGCGCCACTGAAAGGAGCCTGCCTTAATCTTTTTTTACTTCCCCTTGCCAGGTATTTGCGCACATGGGTAAGATCCCCTTGAGCCTTCTCTGCTCCAGGCTGAACAGTGTCAGCTCCCTCAGCCTTTCCTCGTATTTGAGGTGATCCAGTCTCTTAATTATTCTTGTGGCCCTTTGGTGGACTTGGGCCAGTATGTCTGTCTCTTTTACTGGAGAGTCCAGAACTGGACCTGACACTCCAGCTGTGTCTCATCAGGGGTTAGCTAAGCAGAAGGATCATCTCCCTTGATCCGTAGGTCTTCCTAATGCAGCCCAGGAGGCTGTTGGACACCTCTGTGGCAAGAGCACATTGCTGGCTCATGGTCAGCATGTTGTCCACCTGCGCACCAACATCCTTCTCTGCAGAGCTGCTTTTCAGCCAGCTTGCCTCCAGCCTGTACTAGTGCATAGGGTATTTTCTGCTGAGGTGCAGGACTTGGTATTTGCCTTTGTAGACCTTCATGAAGTTCCTGTTAACCCATTTCTTGTACCTGTTGAGGTGCTCCTCACCCATCTGGTGTATCAACTGCTCCTCCCAGTTTATGTCATCTGCAAACATGCTGAGGCTACATTCAGTCCCGCTATCCACATAATTAATGAAGAGCTTCAACAGTATTATCCCCAGTATTGACCCCCAAGGTGCATCCCTAGTGACTGGCTTACAGCTGGACTTCGTGCTGCTGATCAAAACCTGTTCATCTTGGCAGCTCAGTCAGTCCATTTTCCTCTTATCTGGCCTGTATTAAAGTCAATAAATAGTATCAATTGCTCCTCCTTCCCATTATTTTGAAGAAAAGATGACTATGTACTAAGGGTAAAATTAGACACACATAGATGGATATATTTTTATGACAGGAGCATGTGCAGTCTCTTACAGTTAGCATCCACAAAATTGGCCTCCATATAGCTGAAAATATCCTTTCTACTGAAATTATGTAGCTAAGTAAATTTAAATTGGTCCTGCAAGGCTCTGCAGATTTTGTCAGAGGCTGTATGGATTTTTACCACCTGTGGAAAAAATTTTCTTTGAAGTTTAACATAAATAATACACCTTGACCATTTGAAGCACGGTAGTAAATACAATTTGCATGGAGTGTAATGTAATGCACAATGCTAGTATATGAAAATTACCACTGCACTACATGAATCTGTCTTCACTACTGCTCTTCCTCAGAAGGAGAAATTAGTGAACTACATATAAGAATTCTGTTGCTTGCTATACTTATATACCAGGTATCCTAAACTCTGTATTTGAAAGACTCTTAGTCATTCAGCTGTACCCGTTGTACCTGTACTGCTGCTTTATGTTGATTTATATCTTAGAGTCTCTTCATTTTTCTCAGCCATGTTTTGTAACTACTTAACTAACATACTACACTACTGACTCTCCTTTCTAATGCAAGTTTTCCAGGCTATGTACTTTCCTGTCTTAAAATGTTGACACTCGTGGATGAGCCCTTTAAAATAACAATATAAGACAAAAAATCGCTCTGGTAAATAACATAACATTCTGCTGGCGAATCAAAATCGCATACGAGTGTGCTGCGTGCACACCCCCACCATGAGAATCCATCAAAATCATTTGCATTTCCACATGTGATGTGGTGAGTCACCTTCAGATTCAACTGACAAAAAGGCACTTTAGAGTGAGGTTGAATGCTGCCGTGTTTAATTCTTTTTGTGATCCAAGCCTAAAGGTCACAGCTAAGCTTCCCCACATTTGACCTCATTTAAATCAGTACACTTGTATTAGTAATCATGGAGCACTTGTCTTTCCTACTTGTTTATCATAGAAGCAAAGGCCTGAAACAGACCTCAGCATCACTTAATCTTTGCTAAATGCACACCTCCTGTCAAAAGAGGCTCAACAGTGTCTATGTCAGTTCTGATGGGCATCAAGGACAGACAGTAGCTTTGGTCCTTTTGCTGACATCCATTCAAACAATGGCAGCACAGCATTCCCTGCAGTGCAGCATGTCTGTGTCTCCACACAGGTATTTGTAAATGGAGACATCTCTGGCAGAGAAGAAACATCTGGTTAACAGCGGAGTCAGTCTGCTGCTAATCAATAACCCAAAGCCTAGTGCTACATGATTCTAATGCAATCTGCCAGAGCAAGAAATCTGTGCTGGCACATAATTCAGGCAGTTATGATTCAGATGTGGAAAGAAAAAAAACAGGGGGAGAGGGGATCAATATTGGGAAATCTCATCTATAGCTGCCATCTGAAAGCTCCAGCCATTCAGCTTTCTGTAACTTGAAACATTAATCTTGATGATGTGCAGAAGTTGGGAAGACGAGAAGGGAACACTAGATAGCAGAATGAAACATCTTAGCAGTTTTATCAGGCTGAGCTTTCACTGTCACTCACATAAAAATTGAAAGGGCAAGCACAAAGATCTGCAGCCTTTCAATATGTAAGACCTTCAAAGTATGTTTGTATTGTTTAAGAAATATATTTTGCTTGATCAGTAAAATAACAGCTGAGATAACCTCAAAGGAAAAAACAGTTATCAGGAACATCCTTCTAAAAAGCCTAATGTGAAGATAGTGGTCATTCCACCACCATCCAGAAATGCACACAATATTTATTTTGGTTTAAACCTGTTTTTGTGAAGGCACACTTCACACAAACTGAAAAAGTGTTAAGTTCTTGTGCCTGTTGGAATTCAGTGCAGAATTTATACAGAGGGTGGTGAGCCACTGTGGTTTAAGACCGAGGCAAGATTAATATATTCAAAATATCAAACTAATTGAAAGCGTAAAAAGGCAGCAGACCTAAATTTGTAATCATCTCAAGCCCTTTCTAGGTTGAAAGTCATTCACTCACTGTAAGGAAAAGAGAAAAATAGATGTTGGCTAATTTGAATTGTCATTTGTTTGATTCAATTTTGATTGCATCAGGATTGTCTGTGTTTTATGTGCAAAATGTTCCTCTTTTGATTAGTGTTCCTCCATCCTCTGGATATCATCTATAAATCACAGAATAATCATGACCAAGTTTGGTTTTGTTTCCATGCCTATTATAATTCCATTTTGTCTCATTTATACGCTAATCAAATAAATCCCACTGGAAGTTAGCCAAGGAACAGCACTAGAGCAAATGACAGTAAATCAAGAACTGCTTTTCCTGACATACAAAGTTTTAACCTTTGTAGGACAAGCATTTTGTTTGTAATGAAGAAGAAATACAGCAAAAGAGAAGGCTGAGCTATCTGAACAGCTTTGAGGCTGAAAGCACCTCCTCTACCACCTTCAGAGTCCAGCATCAGCCCAGGACATTGTCTTACATATTTGTGCTGCGTTCAGTCTCATTACTGTTGCTGCTAGGAAGCTGTTCCTGGATGCAGGGAGCAGCACTGATAAGTTCTTAGCTGGTGCTGGGGAATGCTTGCACCAGATTCAAGGTCTTTCTCCGCTTCTGATACTGCAGCTGCATTCCCAGCTCTCGCTGTCTCGCTACAGGCAGTGCTGGGACACACAGTTCAGGTACCTGACCCAAACTGATCAAAGGCGTATATTTCGTCCAGAGTACGTCATGCGGGGGGCAGAGGCGAGGAGGGGGTCCGGTCGCCATTACTCTCTCTGCTAACCCTCTCCCTGACTCCTGCGTTAGCTGCTTTGCTAACTCCTGTGCTGGCTTGTTCATGAGGGAGTTGGTGGGTTTGTTTCTTTTTCCTGGTCGTGCTATCACAGACAGGGTTCACTTGGAACCTGCTGCAACAGCTCTCAGGCTCCAGGCCTCAGGCTATGGCTCTCAGGTTCTCTGTCTCTGACTCACTACTCGGCATCTGGTTGTGCACTGGTAGTTGGTGGTGAGCAACTGTATCGTAATT
>NW_010248954.1:0-247 GCF_000690775.1 Eurypyga helias
TTTTATATATATACTCAAGATTATATATATGATGTGTATTTTATATATATATATACATATTTTAAGTGCTTTCTGTTTCTGGATGGTTTGATTCTGGTTGCTGAATTTGAAAGGCTGAGGTGGCCTCTGAGTGGAGGGGGATGTGGATGCACACCCTCAGCCTCTCCGAGCTATACAGCCTTCTCAACTGTTCTCCAGCTCTGGCCAGAGTCACTGCGCCCAGGGAGGGAGTCACTCCTGCAACTGC
>NW_010248954.1:295-3523 GCF_000690775.1 Eurypyga helias
GACATCACTCCTCTTGCCTTGTATGGGAGTCGTGAGTCTCTTGCCTTGCTAAATGAAGACAGAGGCCTGCCTTGCTTGCTTGAGCCCGGTCCCCTTTTTGCCATACTCTGTTGCCATCAGCCAGGCAGGTTACTGCCTGCTCCAAAATCTAAAGGTTGCCAGTCTGTCTTGTGCCTTGCTCCCCACCCGGCTGCTGATCAGAGGAGTGAGCTAAATACCCACTGGGTCCAGTACTTGAGGGTGTGCAGTGTTTTGACCTGAAGAAGGACCAGCATTCTTATTGCATAACGTACATGAGTTGCATTTCTGCCAAACCCCTTTTCTCTGAGGGCCAGACAGTAGTTTAACTTCACTCCCCATCTGTGGGTCTCGGGAAGACTCTGCATATCGGGTGAGCAGCGTATTCCAAGTCCAGATGCTGATGTCACTTTGCTTCTCTAGGGCAAAGGATGCAGCTCCCAGTCACAGCTGTTGTGTTACAGCAGCCTCTGGCAGCCCAGAGGTTTAGGAGACACCTACCCCGATGGCCTTCGGCCACACAGCAGCCGCCTGATCTTGCCTCTCATCCGGGCTGTGGGCACCCGTTGGTTGTGCTCCTCCTGCTAGAAAAGGCAGGAAGGATGCAAAGTGCCTGTGAGTGTACGAGCAAGAGGCAGCTCAGCACACGGCAGCACGTGGGATCATTTTCCCTTCGCCCTAAGAGCGAGCTCCCACTGTCCAGCTTCTGCCCCTGCCTGCCAAGGCGAGCGACGGGGATGCAAGCCCGAGCAGACTGCAGGCAGTGACCAAGCAAGAAGAAAGACAGCGGCGTGGGTTGCGACCTAACGTGTACATCATCAGCACCGCCTGAGTCACGCCTGCCTGCCTCCAGCTATTACAGCCATCCCGCTGCCAAAGAGCCCGACCAAAACGATCCGGCTGCTGCCGAGGACGGCGCTCCTGAATGACTCACTTGTGCTGGGAGTACAAGGCAGCCCAGATCTGTCTTCCTGGAAAGCTGCTTTGCAGGAGCCTTGTGCTTGAAACGGTTTTCTCTTTGAGGTGACCGTGGTGTTCGTTCCCCTTCAGCCGCGTGAATAAACCACGCAGACGGGCAGACATCAGCAGGGAGTCAGAACCCAACCACGAGAGCTCGTAATGCCAGAGCTGAGCCCCAGGGAGGGCTGGCTGCCTCCCTAGGTTTGAGAAAGCCTCCCTGCTCGAGCCTCAGTTTCCCAGCTGATGCAGGAGCCAGGCCAGCGTTCCCCTCGGAAGGCCGGAGAGTGTTTGTGAAGCCCTGTGAAGAAGGGCGCTCCTGTGAACACCAAGCTATTTTTATTATTGGGGTCAGGGAGGAGAACACATGCAAAGGTGATGAAGCTTTGGAAACACAGGTTCCCATTAATAGTCTTTAGCACGCACAGTTCTTATTATAATCTAATTTGACTGGAATTGGATTAATCTTATAATGCTATAATGTCATTTCCATGGTCTTTTTATATTTTTTATTGTTACTATGCATTAATGCAATACCCTGCAAGAGCTCTGAGAAGAGGATGTGAATGTTTAGTGAATCTCCGATAACATTTTTGCAGGGCATTTTTATGCTCCTCTTAGGCTCGTACGTTGTAAAGTCACACAGTGCCTGGAAATAGCAAGGAGGTAGCCAAGTTCATCTTGAATTATCTTGCGACAGGCTCCGCTGTCGTATTCAGAGCCAAGAAACCAGGGGTCTGCTCCTGGCTTGTCCCTGACGTGTGCCGGGAGCTCACCTGAATCATTCCAGTGTTTTTCTCTGCGTCTCTTCAGCTGGAGATGGAAATAATGTGTTCATGTAGGAATGTAGTAGGTCTGTGGTTCATCCCTGACCATCTAGATAGATATTTCTTCCATCACCAAGCTTTAATGCTCCCAATTTATTAAGTTTATCCCAAAGAAATGTTTTTTCCTGCCTGTGCTCTGATTTATTCTTTTTTCTTTTGCTGTTATTTATTTCTCTAGTTACACATCTTTTGAAGCATTAAACGATCTTTCTCCTGCATCCAGTTAAAGATGCCGAAAGTTTACTTCAAAGTAGCCCCACAGTGCTTGCTCTCAGTGCTCATGGGCTTGTCCGTGAGGACTCGTCACAGGAGACTGCACGTGAAAAATATTGAGCAAGAAGAACGATCTTATGCTGGATGGTGTCTCAGCCCTCAAATCACCTAAGAGAAAAGGCAAACAGACTGGTATTTCCTATCAACTCTTATCATCACCTCTGTTCCTTTTCCAAGTCTCACTTGAAGGCAGTCTTGATGTAATTAAAGCTTAAGGGCCAAAGCGTGAGTTTCATTTTTAGTGCAAATACGATGCTAACCCTTTCCCTCCCGCACATCTCCGGTTATTCTGTTCCTTGGCTCCTTCCGTTCAGAGAGCATGAAAATTAAAATTAAAATTTGAGAGCTGCAAATTAAACCTCCCACTCCGAAAATGGCACAGCTAAACATTATTAGCCTGCAGAAACAGAATTTGCTGGGTCACTAGGAGCTGGCTACCGATGCATCTGCCACGGCAGCCACATTGGGAAGCGAGTCCATATGGTAATCCAGACAGCTTCTGACTTCCCCTGGGTACTGCTTCTGAGGACTTGGCATCTCTTATTAGATGGCTGGGGATTGTGCTGGTTTCTGCCTTTCTGCGTTACGGAAGGGTTAGGCTCCTGAACTTTCATCACCAAGACCTTATCGGGGACTCTGCGTGTAGGCAAAACGGTCTCCTGCACAGAGTCCTTGCAAGATCAGAGTGTTGGGAGGGTGTATCCGCTATTTCTGTCACCGCTGGTCTGCTATTTTCACGAGCACACGAGCAACTGGGGGTTTCATTCACAAGGACATTGGAGCATCTGTGCCCTTGAGAAGGGCTTTCTCATTCATCTCTTATTTACAAACAACATAAACTCCAGTCCCCAGTGTTGCCATATTTGTGCATTTCAGTGTTTCCTGGATGCACTCCTGATGCGTTTCTGGGGCTGACACATTGTAACGTTGATTGCCCGGGCAGCATCCCAAGCGCAGCAGTGCCGCCCCATGGGGAGGGCTCACATCTGGCGACCTGGCATCCGAACCAGCCCCGCATTCGGGGCTGGGTGACAGCGCACCGCAGCCGGACGGGCGTGAGTTGGTCGCAACTTGGAAAGCCCGGCTGTTATTTTCGGTTAGCAGGGGAACAAAAGAGACCATTTATGCCGTTTCCCGAGAAGCCGGGTTTCCG
>NW_010248955.1:0-6029 GCF_000690775.1 Eurypyga helias
TGACTTCCCTCATGTGTGTGTGTATTACCTGCGTAATGGCAAAGCAGACTTACGGTCTCTAGCCCAATTAGCACATGCCCAGGCAACACCATTCTCAGTACGCACAGCCTACATAGGAGGACTGAAAGGAACAGAGCAGGTAAAATACGAGGCACTCCAATGAGAAGCGCAGTAGGAGAAATGCTTCCCTCTGCACTGACACAAACTGCTTTCCTCTCAAGGCTGATTTCTTTTTTCCTTTCAAGCAGCAGGATACTTCACTGCACCCCACTTGCATGATGCTCTTTTACATCTGTTCTTACTATATGCGGAATTACAGAATAATCAGTCTGGCTTCAACAGAATAAATAGAAATGCAATGTTAAAGACCTTGCCAGCGCACATTCAATCCCTAATCAAAACCAAGACACTGGAATAGCTGCTCTCAGCATGCTTCCTGGACTGTGAGACTTGCCTGTCTGATTGGTTTTGCTCATTTTGATTCTCCTATCACTTTAATACAATCCAACTCACAGCTAGTATAGATCAGTGAGCCAGGACACTGAGACTTTTGTGACTGTTTCAGGAAGAAAGAGTTCAAGTTACAACTTCATGTGTTAGATGGTGACATGTATGAACTGTGCCAATATGAGAAAAAAAAAGTAGGCCATGAAAACAGGTTGAAGAGGAAAGATTTGGGTGATTTACTGGCTGGAAGTATGGCACATGATTCAAAAGCTACATATGCTGTCAGGAAATGTCCGGGGAGAAGGAGGAGAGGACCAGTCACTTTAGTTCTGTCTTAAATCTAAACTTGTTGAGTTCCCAGCCAGGCCTCCTGATGCTGCACAGAAGTTAATAAGAGGATTGGGGTGCCATGCAGCTACACAGCACTCTTTCTCTAATCAGTTAGTGATGGAGAAGGACTGTGAGTAAAACTCTGCATTCAGGATTCCATCTAACCTAACATGCCAGTCTACAGAGCTGCAGTATCTGAAGGATCTACAGAAGGTAAGTCACCCCGTGTCCTTCCATCTCCCCGTCCGGAGCAAGTGAACACCATGAAAACAACAGTTCTCCAACCTGCAAGCTCTTCGCCTTGCAGCCATGCAACCATTATGCCTGTCTGTGGAACACACAATCTGCATTAAAAAGGCTTTTTTGGGCAAACTGGAATTTTGGTTTTCTGCAAGTTAACAAAATGGATGTTTGTGGATTGATAACAGTTTCTATCTTCATTAATAAGAACATGCATTTATGTAACATAAGCCTTCACAAGGCACTCATCTGCTGCAACAGCAGTACAAATAAGGAATGTTGGTATAAAAATATGAAGAACACAGATCACGATAATGGGACTAAAAATGCAGCCAGAATGACTGTTGAGGGAAATTTCTATTAAATTGTGTCATTATTCAGTGGTTTAGGAAGAGGATAAGTAACTTAACCAGAAGTTCTGAACAACTGTTTTTAATTTCTTTTTTTGTTGTCAGAAGGCATCCAGCAATTGTCTCACTCTGGTTTAAAACTCCAGTTTGAAACTAGTTGCAACACATCAAGTCACCTTTTATCTATGCCACTTAGTCAAGAAACTGTCGTATCTTGATCTGGCGTATAAATTCAGTGTAGAGAACCAGCCATAGGTTGGCTATGAGGCCTGAGGAATCCTGGTCAGGTCTGTGTTTCTGTGTGTGTGCACGCACATGTGTGTGTGCACGTGTATAGACCAGTGAGATTCTCAGTACCAGCAGCTGTAGTGGGGTTGCACCCTCAGGGGCTTGTTTGTCCAAGTGCCAGCAACTGGGGAGACTGGGATCCAGGGCAGCTGCTGGGCAGACTGAGCCCAGCTCCTGGAGGCACCCACACTATACATACGGTGTATACCAGGAATACATCTTCAGCCCCGCTGCTGGTTGAACCTGGGGACACAGAACTGCAGCAGCATCACCGGTCTCATGCTGTCACATCGGGCATATGTTTTCCACTACCATGTAATTATACATAAGTATTACGATTAATCCTTCAGCAGTATATGCTGGCACCTATTATATCAGACAGTCTGAGCTATACAGCAAGTACCTATTGGCAATGGCTGTATCAGTAGTTTTGCAGTCCCATTATCCCTATTACTAGAGAGGGCCATTAGCTTAAATGTGGAAAACCTGTCCTTTTTCTTCCCAATAATGCATGTATGATAATGAAAGTACATTAGCATCTTTGTAGTTTTGCTCACTCTAGTGATTTTAATATACTACTGTGAGTATTTCAGGTAGTTTGAATAAGCAAATGTTGATGTAGAATACATAAACAAAACAATTTTGCTTTCATGGCTGCAAGGTAGATTATGAATGTATTTAATTTTAACACCCTCCTCTCCCCCGTGTTTTGTCCTCTCTGGTTAAATCTTTACAACTGCAATTATTTTGTTTTAATTTCTCCCCTTCCTCCCCCCCTCCCCACGACATACTGAATGATCTTCAGCTTAGTTGGACTCAGCTGATTTTTTTTATTTCATATATCAAATCCATAAATTTCCCTTCTGTAGAAGCTTTCTAAAGGATGGTGCCTGTGGTTTTGCTGTAAAATTCTGTGTGGTAACCACAGTCTAACCTATGAGGTTAGCTCTTAATGGTTTATTGTGGGGTTTTTTTGTACTGTTAACATTTTTCACTATTTGGTAGGAAGTTTCACTGATTTCCTATCTGTTGCATGACCTGAGGATGCTAAAGAAGATTTAGATTTCTAAATATATGATTCTTCATTATCTGCCACACAAAGGATGGTCTCCTGTCTTTAACTCATCATGCCAGTACTTCTCTGAAATACCTGCTGTACAGGTTGCACACAGTCAGCACAAGTATTTTAAAAAATGTCTAAGTATATTTTCCACTTCACAGCTTTGAACAGATTGAGAAAAGGAGATATTCCACGTCTCTTGAGCAGAAGAATATAGTGTTGTTTTGACTGAACAGTCTAATACTTCAAAGCTTCTGTAACACTTCAAAGCTTCTGCACCTCCACTTGGCAAATGGTTCAGGATACCCTCTTTCATAGGCTTTCAGAGACAGCAGCAGTGATAAAGAGTGTGTTATAGACAGCTTCCTACTTTATTAAAAAAGCAGAAGTTAACCAGAAGCGCTTCTGCTCTCCTTCTCTTCTGACTCTGACTCACCGTTACGGTGTGTAGAAAAACTGTGCAAGCGAACAATGGAGTGAACAAGATGCAATGCAGGGAAAAAGCACCCTTCTCTGCGAGCATCTCTCACAAAACACAGCCACTCTGTTCACGGCTGAAGAACTCAGTCTTGCATAGACAGACTTAGGCATGCTACAGGCTGACGAGAAGGCTGATGGTTCTTGCTGTAATTCCATCATAGGAAGCAGAAATCAGATATTCATAACATTTCATTTCAAAAGTTTCAAAAAGATAAGGAAAAGGAATTCTTAAGCAATAGGCACACATCACCTATAGTATCCTCATTTACCAAAAGAACATGAAAGCAAGGTGATCAATGGAAACACAAGAAATATAGGAATGGCACAATTCCCACCTCTCAGCAGGATCCACATGGAGGGAGAAGTGGCAAGGAAGGAGTTCAAGCTCGAGAATCAGTTCCTCTTCCATTCATTGAATAGATCCAGTCTCCTTTTATATCCTCTCTTTGAATTAGAAATGCAACTTTTATTTTTTTCAACTGAATCATATCTTCTGATACTTGAAAGCCCATGCTAGTGACTTTTGTGAATATTATCTGTGTGTTGACTGTTTTTAAAAGTCTCCCATAATTGTGTCCAAAAAGTAAGATCTAGATTTTATGTACTGTCAGGCCATCAGAACTACTTCATACATTGTATCTTACATATATGTGATTAGTCTACGATTTCCAAGAACAGTAACTTTTTTTTAAATGGTGGCTGGTATACAGTTACCATATCTGGCACCTGGTAAATAGTCATAAATATGTGTCAACTTTCATGCCCATCAATGCCCAGACCTCCCTAAAAGCATTCTGGGGACTGTTGAGTGTTATTATTTCTAGGGATTTTTTTAGTCCTTTGGTATTTAATAACTTCCACTTTATTAAACTATCTGTCCTCCCAAATCCTCGATTAATAACTTTAAAATAATACAAATTGACCTTCATTATGGACATGTATAAGGAAAAAAAAAAAAACCACCCCAACCACTGAGCGAATGCCACCCAAAAGTGGGTTTAGCCCTGTCGGTACTCTCTTTTAAGGCAAGATCGGTTTACCTCACTACCTAATTACAAACTGACTGATGCTGAACCATGAAAGTCCAGCTGAGGAAAGTATCCTTCACTGCAAATGCAGATTCTAGACACAGTTTGCAAGTGTAAACCTTTTGAAGCTTTGAATATTGGCTTAGTAGGGGTCCTGGCAGGAGAAGGAAAAAAAAAAAAAGGTTTGAACAGATGGACCAGGAAAATAAAAAGAAAACAAAATAATTATGAGGAAAGCAGACTAATGATACCAGGTTTGGAATCAACTTTAAAGCCATAATATTCTGTTACCTGAAATCTTGAGTCACCCTAATTTTCATTCAGATTTGCATACTCCTTTAGAGAGTTTGTCATTTGCAGAATCTGGAGGACACTGTGACTAATCTCAACCATAAATCAAATAGATCCAGTCTTGCCATGAAAACCATGTAAAGTAAATAGAAAAGCTTTTTTAACATCTCTGTCATCTATTTATGCCACTGTGTTAAGGCTTTATGACAATAAGGTTGTTCCATTTCTGTTAGGAAACTCTCTACACATTTCACTGAGTCTTCAAAGCTGCCAAATAAAAGAGGTAACAGAAGCTGGAAGCTCTCATTCAGCAAGAAGTGAGGGAAACACTTTGATTTTTAGCCTGTTTCCCACACCTGAACAGATGAAGCAATAAAGTTTGGCTGTTGATGCCAGATGAGACTGTGTTGGTTAAGAGTAAGCTGAATACACCTCCATGCCTGAAATGCTAAAAAAAAAAAGTATCCGGGAGCTGGAGACAGAATTACCAGCTACATTCTAGTACCCTCGCAGGCTCCAAGGAGAGAATGCTTTTTGCAAACATTAATGGAAACTGAAATAGAGTTTCAGAAAGCAAAATATTCAGTGTAGTTTTCCTTTAGCAGTCCTGGGGAGAATGGCATGAAACTATTCATGTACACTTGCAGCAATTACAGTACCATAACGAAAGCGCTTATTTTCTGGCAGTAGTGTTTGCCAGCTTCTGGGTTGTAAAACACACATTTGAATCTCTAAATTGAATATCTGATAGTGGAAAGAAGCATTGCAAGTGGGTATTATCACGTTTCATTGATGGATCTATGCAAATAGTTATGAGCATCAAACCTTCCTTTTAGGAAGGATCATGGATACAAATTTTGCTACTTCCTATGTTCACTTATGGCTGCTCAACTTGAGCGAGTAGAGGTGTTTTCAAGAGCTCTTGCTGTAAGAGGCTTTTCCAACTTCTCCATTTCATTTCAGAATCTGTCATCAGTTCATGTTTCAAGACCAGATATAAGAGGTCCATCAGACAGTTTCTGGTGTGAAAAGTTCACCTCTGCCACTAAATATTTCAGTAACACTTCCACTGAAGGTTAAGAGAAATGTGCCTATAACTTTTACCAGGGTGGTTCTTTTATTGATGTTTCTTTCCCTTGTAGTATTTCAGAAAGTATTACCCAGTCAAGAGTTGACCTTTCACAGGGTTTCTTTCACCAGTAATATATGCATGTGTGCGCATTGCAGGTCTTTAACCATGGATTTTAAGTTGCTAGGCATAATAAAATTTCCACTGAGCTGTTGAGTGATGATGGACAGGCATACTGGATCAATGTATTCTAATGCCCAGAGATAAGGTAAATAATACAAGCCATTTCTCCTGTGGTACAGCTTCCTTGTCAGTTAGTGTAGCTGTTAACAAAAAATGCAGCTTCAGAAGTAGTTTATATAATGATATATAAACTACACACTTTTATTTTAGTACTATATGTTTAAATCCAAAGTGCTTAATTAGGTACAGATCTCTCTTAAAAA
>NW_010248956.1:0-8376 GCF_000690775.1 Eurypyga helias
ATTTTGCTTCCTAAAGTTAAACCATGACAATAACTTAGGTATATATTTTGCTTTCTGTTGATAATGCTGTAAACTTGTGGTGTTTATGTGACATTGTCTCTGAAAAAATTTTAGTTCTGCACTGTCTCCAAATGTGGTTCTTAGCACCCAACAGAAGTAGTAGAGCTACACATATAGGTGAGATACTGTTAAGCTTAGGACAGATAACAGGGAAAAGTTACTGAGAAATGAGTTTAAGTATAACATAAACTCCAGCTGCTACTTAGAATGACAGCTGAAAAGTCACCACTATTGATGTAATTTATTTTAGATATACTTTATAAGATCAAATATTGTCTGCAGTACAGACCATGTTTAATCACTGCATACTAGTTACTCAATTTAATTATTGACTGCCATATTACCTTACCTCATGTTTACCAATTTTCACCCCAATGACAAAGGGGTCACCTAGTGCATATGCCAAAAGCCTGTTATTTCTCAGTTCAACATAACTCTAAGGAGGCCTTACAGAAGGAAAATATTGATTTTTGAAGGTTTTTCCTACATTTTCAGTGTCAGATTTTTGTAAAGGGGCTCCATACACTTTTCTTTGTATTTTGACATTCAAGTTCAGAGCTAATTACATACTTGAACTCCAAGAGCCAATAAAAACAACTAAATCTGGGATACATTAAGACTCTAAAGACACAGGAACTGGAAAAGCTGCAGTCATTGTGCATGATCATGATTTACTGTAGCTTCAGGTTTGGTTCTAAAATATTATGCTTATCATGCAGGGTATTATGTTATTCACTATAATTCTGACAATTTATCAAATTAATTGAGAAGTTATTCATTACCTGTTCTGGAGAGAAAGGCCTTTCTAATGTGTTGTGGTTGGGGTTTTTTTGGTTGTTGTTTTTTTTTTTTTCCCACTATGTCTGGACTGGTTGAGTTCATGTTTTAATACTGACGTAGTTTCTGTCAGATGACACATTGCTTTACACTTTAGAAGAACTTTTTCTATTCTACTTTCGATATCATATCAGTAATACTTTCTTAATTCTTTTAATCTATCATTGACAGATGAGTGTCTATCAAAGAGGATTTTTCATTAGGGTGTTATGTGCTTGTATTGTAATACTACCATAAGTGAAAAAAAAGTTAACCACTTCTATTTAACATGACAGTATTAAAAGAAAGTGGGATACAGGTTGAATAGTTTTCTTGAAATATGTCTTCTACTCAATGGCATATATAGGTATGTATTTTCATATGTGCATGTGACTCTCATATGCAAATAACCCCAATTTCTAAGTTAAATAATTTTTCTTTCTGAGTTACTAACTTGATTACAATATCTATTAACACTTTCATCTTGTTCCTGAATGAGAAAAAATGCACTATATCCTCAGCATGTATTGTATTTCATATCTTCTTGGAAGACAAAATGTGTCAATAAATTAAGTACTATATATAAAAATAAATTCCAGTAATAAAAGATACATATTTTTACACAGAACAAAAATAAACCTTACCCTGGACACCGTAGAATATCTAGACCTCCTCTACTAGCTATTTTAGGCTGTATTCCACCCAGTTTATGAGATTCAGGAAATAATTAAATTTATCTCTGTCTTATTTATTGAGGGAAAATACACCTAAGAAACCATATCTCTAATTGTTATTCTGGATTTCTTTACCACTAAAAAAATGGATTTCCTTAGAAACTTCCACTATCAACTCAGAGACCAAAACATTTCCATCAATTTTTTTTTTCTGATAACCTACTACATGAGCAATTAAGAAATTAAACCTCCTTAAGAGGTTCCTTAAGGGTTTCAGGCCCCTTCTAATTTTCATGATCATCCCTCCTTTTGAAAACATGTTAAGGTCGTTTTCTGTTTCTCCAACAAAGGTTAGGGACGTGGCATCTTTTTTTCTCCATATCCAATTTTTTTCAAGTGGTTTAGTCAGTTAAATTTTATTGGATATACAGTTCTATATTAAGTTTCAGTTGTGTTGTTTCCTCTTGAGCATCTAGAAGGAAACCATATCAGCTGGTTTAATGAAAGGTATTACATATCCCTACAAACTTTGCCTTTGATGGTCTACCACTGACCATCCTGGTGATCACACTCCGTTAAGAGCACATTCCTGATTGTGCTGATAGTGTTGCCCAAGTAGGGCACCCTGGGCAGAATTTGACCACCCACCCCCACCCTCACCAGTTCAGTCTTGCCTGTAAAGGAAACTCTGCCAATGAAAACTAAAATCCATAGAAAACTGCTATTATCTTGGCAGCAAACTGTCCCTGATCCCTGTGAATGACAGCCATGTCATGAATAGGACAGCAAATGCCAGACCACTGTATTTTTTGACGTGTTTTTCTAAACATTTACCAGGATGTATATGGCAAGGTCACTACCCTTCCTAGTTCCGACATCTGTTTATATCACAGAGTGGGTGTTGTAGTCTTGTTATGCTGGATGCAAATGTACATTTTAATGAATTTATTGATTTTAGCTGTTCTAATACCAGTTTTTCTTCATTTAAGTGCCCTGAAGAACTTTAAAAAAAACCCACATTATTTTAGTCCTTTTAATTAGTATAGTTCCATCTAATTAATCTGCAAGAAAAAGACATGCTAGTTTTATATTGTCTCAAGACTGTTTAAATCAAATGTCACCTATTTTGATTTAAATTTACTACCAGGATTACACAAAAAAGATACATTCATTTTCATGAATTCCTACTGCAGCTCCTTCCAGAGGCACCCCAGGAGATTGGTGGTCCAAGGCCCAAGGTCCTGTGTATTAACTGTGTATTACCTATGTTTTTTTGCGTGTGTGGGCCTGTTGGGAATGCGTGTCCAGCTTGGCTGCTGGCTGGACTGGACGTGGGGACCGTCAGGGTGCAGGGTGAGTCCATGGCTCCCTGTGGGGCTGGGGTCTGGGAGGAGGCCTCCCCTGGGTTGGGCAGGGGGACTGGAGGCAGCCCCTGTCCCAGGCATTGAGCACCTCCACAGGGACAGGCCGAGGCCAGGCTGAGAGCTAGTCCAGCAGGTGGGCTGGGCTCGACAGAGCCCATGGCTGGGCAGGGCAGGGCTGTGGTGGGCTGGAGATTGGCCCTGCTCCAGCATCACTGGCCCCAGGGTCTGACATGGGGTCCCAGGCCTTGGGAAGGATTTAAGGACCCTCGGGGCAAGTGGGCAGGAACAGTCAGGCAGCCAGAGGCCATGAGAGAAACATAGAGGTGTGGCAGCATCACCTGTAATGGGTTACAGGCCTCTTAGCACAGTTTCATTGAAAACAGACATAAATGTTGACATATTTAAAATGTTCCTATTCAATTTAAATTTGAAATCTGAGATTTTGCTGTGTTCTTGAAGAGGGGCAACAGTTCTTCAGTCAAGCTATAAAGTCTTAAAAGATACACATCTTAAATATAGTCCTCCACCAAGGTTCAAAAAGGTATTAAGGTACATAATAGATGCAGATCTTTTTGGTTTTGTAGCTGTTGTTGTGAATATGTGAATCATATGATTTCTGGCTGCACACTGGAATTTGGGAATCTGAATGATGACCAGGAAACATGATTCATTGGCTCTGCTTCAGATGTGGGACACGTGTTCCCTAATTCTGAGCTAAGATGGTGTGAGTTGTGCAAAGAGGACACCTGGTATTTGCTACATATGTTAGAGTCTTGCAAGAAATGACTGCTTTAAGACAATTTAGTTAATGCTGAACTTACTTTTGAATTACATGCAAGCCCAAAATCTGCATGAATGCCAGTATAGTTTTCTCACGAAATGTAGCAGTGCAGGAGATTAAAAAAATACCTGTGGATCCTCAGTTTGCTGTTCTGAGACATCTCCAGATAGCAGAGTACAAATAATGAAATGCTAATAGTTGGAATCTAAAGGCCTGAAGGAGTTTAAAACAAAGTCTGTATTTTGGATAGTGTCATCATTTTTATCCAAATAGCCTACTCACTTCATAAAACCAAAAATTCTTTTCTGAAAAAATACACGTGTCATCTCGGTCTTAGAAGAGTGAATGCAGACTCTTGGGTGTAATGACTATTCTTCCACTCAAAATGTTTACTGGATGAAACTAAGGAAATGCTAGGGAGGATCCAGGAAATCTCTTGATATTCTCTTGAGAATACAGGAGTTCTCCTCCTGGTATAAACACAAAGGAAAAAGAATTAACTCCAATACAATACAGCTGAACAAATGGGCTTCACAGGAGAGACAGCTAAAAGCTGGTTTCCCTATACACCCACACTGGATCTGGGTGTTCAAATATTTTGTATCTTCTAAAGCATTGTTTGTTCCTAATTCTTTCCTGAGTTCTACTCTATTTGTGGTAAAGCAACAGGAATGAGAACACCAAAAAGGCTTTCTCTTATTGTCTCTTCCATGGAGATCCTGTAGAAAGATAAACAGACATACAAACCTGCTTCAAACTGCTTTTGAAATGGTAATTTGGCAAGTATTATATCTACTAATTTATGAACAGTAATTAATCATCCTTCTAATGCATCAAAGGTCCCTGAAGCAGTGGCCCTCACTACATAGAAATTTTAATATATGTTCTAGTGATTTACTATTCAGAATGCAGCAAACACAATCCCTGTTAATGAGCAGAAATGTTTTATGTCATTGTGGCACTGGAGTTGTGTAATACTTAGTAAATACTTGGGAAAAACATAAACTTCTTGCTACTGTTCTTCCAAACCTAGGATTAGTGTGATCCAAACCAGATGAATGAGGAAAACAGCTACTGTTTTAAATAGTTCAATTGTACATTTTCCAGGCAGAAGACAAACTAGCTGTAAATCACAGTTGGTCAGTTTAACATGGCCTTCAGAGTCCCATCAGAATAAAACCAAACTCTGGAATCATTTGAACGTAATATTTTCCATGGGTGTGGTGTCAACCCAGCCACAGGGATGGAGAAACACACACTATATACTGTTTTAAGCTACACTGTGGATGATTCTCATGTTTATGAGAATGTGAAATATACAATTAGTTAAAAAGATGATGATTGCTTCATATTGAAAAGAACTTTATAACATAGATTACCCCACATCATTAAGCACTACATGTACTACATGTCTGTTCTGGTAAGAATATGGTTGTATTCATGCAGTTCTGTCATTACTAGTCATATAATTTCATAACTTTGTTTTGGAAACTGAAATAAACTTACTGAGCAGCTTTTCCACAACTCAGCTATGCCTCTTTCTGAATACTTTCCCACTTCACACGTTTGAAGACATGCTGTCAAGAAAATCCCAGAACTCCCATTTACCAAAGCCATAGGTCAATCTGTAATAACTCTTATATTGCCCAGGCCTCCAACCTTGGTTCTCCTAGGAAATAAAAAATAGGTTTTCATTTTGATTTGAAGACTATTTTGAAAACATGATCAATGAAAAATTTCAAGTTTAGTTATCTGGCCTTCTGCTGGTTAGTATTAATAGCAAATTCTGCCAGATTCCCTTTTCTGTTTCACCAGGTCAGCTCCTAGAGTGTCTCTAGAAGTCAGTGTACTTATTCAACTATCTCTTAGTTTCCCTTAATGTGATGTAATTCCCATACCACCTGTTAGGAGTCAACTTCATCTTCAACAGTGTAAAAAGCATTTAAACCAGCTGCAATAAAGTGTATGCTGTTGCTCTGTATTGACATTGACTTATCTAAACATACTAAGCACTGAGTAAAGTTGCTGTGCTTTTCTCACTCCTTGCATAGCTTCTTTGTTCTTGAAGGCTAAGTAAATATTTTGGACAGAAGATTCTCTCAACTGCCAAGAGCAGCATATTTACTTGCTTCACAACAGAATTAAGTTATGTCATGGGTTTTTTGAACAAATAAGATGTGAATATCAATTTTGATTTGATTTGTTATTTTATTATGGTGGGATATATTCAAAATACCCCCTTTGGTACAATATTGAGAGGGTGTTCACAAATAGAATGATGTTTCCATGCATATTCTCTCAGGACTGACAACTTTGTCTCACTCAGGCCCTTCCACTTTATTGGAAGTTAAAATTTAGATTAAAATGTCTTGGTTCAGCCTCTGGAAAAGATGAAGTAGTGGTATGTGGTAACATTTGAACTTTTCTATGATACCGTAGAGCTCAAGGCAACCTTCTTCCCAGAGATAACATTTAGAGTTTACGTTACCTTTTCTAGTGGCAAAACTTGATGAAAAGACAGAGGCTGCCAGTGCTTGTGAGTGAATCCCCTTTTTCCACCTGTAGATGGTCTGAAGAAGTTAGTTAAATCAAATCTTGCTATGATCTGAAAAGGAACACTGCTACACCTGTGTATTTAAAGTGCTTTTTAGATCTCATTAAACTCAACTTTGAAGATGACTTTTGCTAATGAATTCTGTAATCAGTTATGGCTCTGAAGGTATTTCTTTTGGTGATTCGCAAATGTTTCTTCTTTGTATATTGGTGACTGCTTCCTTGTTTTTGAAAAATGAATATTTGAATTATGTTTTTATGGTTTTGCCCCTTTATATTTGCCTTCAGACCGAAAAGACTAATTTACTGTTGTCAACATTCAACTTCATGGAATTTCTTTATTACCCACCAGTGAACCTCTTCTGAGGTTTTTTTTGGTTTTTTTTTACATCTTTTTTAGATTAGAAATCAAAGTTAAGTCAGACTGATAGTAATATCATTTTATGTAAAGGTATTGTATTTTCAGAATTATCCTTTACTACATCGTTAATGTATACCAATATTTTGATTGGCTTTGAAGGGGTTTAGACCAGGTCTACAGTGATTTTCTAAGAGTATCAAAATTCTGTTTTCCATAGTGGGTTCACCTTTTTTCCCAGTATTATATAAAGCTATGTATGTATCTATGTATAGGAAATAGCACATAAATCCCCAAACCACTGGGAAAGACAAAGAAAACTAATGGAGGAACTGCCTGATTTTGCTCTTAGCTCATTTTGCTGTTTGAAAAGGAAAGAAAGAAAAAAATATGCAAATTAATAAGAAGGTGGACTTCCAGTCTAAATGCCCTTGAAGCTGCTTCTTCTGCATCTCCTTTTTTCCAAATTAAGTTTATGACCTGATTACATGTTACATAGCTCCGGCACATGCCAAAGATACTTTCTTTCTTTTTCTTTTTTTATTCTCCTTTGCTCAGCCATGCTACCCATTTCCTTCAACATACTTTCTGTCCAGAAAGAGCTTAGCCATTGTCATTGCAATTAGCTGAGGAAAAGCCAAAAATGAAAAGAAATAATTTCTTGCTCTGAACTGTGCTGTAGTAAATCGTAATTGTTCTAAGATGTGGTATTTCCTCATAAACCTGTAGATCATAAAGAAAGCTGGGATATCACATAGCCAAAAAAATAATCCAATGTAAATACATGTACTCTATCCACTAAATTTACTTTTATACTCACACTAGGAATTGTAATGTAAAAAACACTGCTGGAAAGCACAGTTCTCTTGGAGGTTCCCTATTAAGTCCTATAGCTACCACTGAAGACTGTTTCAGGATGTGTTTATGCCAGGAAACTGACATAATCAGCAGATTTTCCCAGACTTTATAAGAGATAATATTCTTTGCTTTTCTCCATAGCTAACCAGAAAAACCTGCCTAACTGCACTGTCATTGTTCATAAATTATATTTAGGAACACATATTTTGCTCATGGAGTTTTTTTTTTACTATTCTGGGGAAAATTGTAGGTCCAGTAAACCCAATAGCAGTTTGCCTCTGAATTTTATGGAGCCAAGATTATACCCCTGCATCAGATTTTGCCTGTCAGGAAAGGCCCTGGAAATATCTCTGGCATTGTAAATGAGCTAAAAGGTGAAGACAGAAATGTTTGCACATGGCTAAAGTGCTGTTAAGGGGTTCTACTTTATATGACAATTAGACCCTTAATAAACAATAGAAAAAGTTAATAAAAATTCTACTCCAGATCCTTAGCTGTGATAATTCCATGCAGGAGTGTATATTTATCTTCATGAAGACCTAACCACAGCAGCTGAGGATCCAGTTAAAATATATTTTGATAGTATTATTTTCTTAAGATTTACTTATTTTTTAAAGTAGATTAATGGAGGGATAAGATATGAATATTAATATTTATTTTAATTTTGAAAAATTCAGAACAAAATTACTTAAATCTATTAGTTTAAGTCAAGGACTAGTTTCACAGATGGGCCTGGTCTTGTCATTGTCACACAGAGATTCACGCAGAGTGGAAGGGGTTTGAAGGGACCTCTAGAGATCATCTAGTCCAAACCCCCTGCCAGAGCAGGATCCCCTCGAGCAGAGCACACAGGAGTTACAGCCCCTGTAACCACACTGACATTGATGGCATCGACGGGCAGAACTAAGACAC
>NW_010248956.1:8456-9523 GCF_000690775.1 Eurypyga helias
CCATTGCCCCTCATCCTGTCACTGGACACCACTGAGAAGAGCCTGGCCCCATCTTCCTGACACCCACCCTTTAGATATTGATAAGCACTGGTAAGAGCCCCCCTCAGCCTCCTCTTCTCCACACTAAACAGACCCAGCTCTCTCAGTCTTTACAAAAGGCTGTAATCTTTACAAAACCCATACCAAAATGAAGATGAGGTTTTTTTGGGTAAAAATCCAAGAATGTTTTCTTAGGAATATATAAATATATGTTTTAAAATAGTTTTAATTCCTTACATAGTTTTATTTATTTTTATTTTCAGCAGTACAACAGTACCAATAATGTACTGAATTCTCTGTCATATGGTTGAATTTCACCCCATTCTCACATCCAATTATACCTATTCATAAAGGGGAACAAGTCCCCATCTACTTCCTTTTGGTAAGCACACTGAAAAAGTTAAGCATATGAACCATATATACAGAAGAATTAACCAGGATAATTTGCATGATCTAAAGAATCACTAAGTATAAAATAAAAGATATCAGTTGTTAATTTATGTATAATATCTAAAAAAATCCTGCATGAGGGTCAGGATTTGGGCAAGTATGTATTTTGGTTTCTTATTTTTGATTAAAGTTGACTTTATAAGGAGAAGAAAAATGTGGTTTATGTCTGCTACTTAATGAGAACTTTCTGCAGAATACAAAGTCTAACATTTAGAATAAAGGGCAGAACTAAACTATGAAGAGTATATATATTAAGCATTTTTTTTAAACTTTATTATTTTTAGATCACAGTTTTATCATCACATTTATATACAAATATTGAGAAGTTTGCCATAGAAGATAGTTAACGTCTGTGTCATAGAAGAAGAGAATCATCTATGGGTTTCCACATTTATAAATAAACCAATACCACAAAAAAATAGATCCTATAACATTGAAAACAGTTGTTAAACTGCTGTCAATGGGTATTAAAGAAAACCTAAAACACAGTCAGTTCCAGAGTAGTTCCTTATGCCTTCAGGAATGCAAAATTCATGCAAGTGCAAAAAAAAGATTAATCATAGAATCATAGAAACATA
>NW_010248957.1:0-420 GCF_000690775.1 Eurypyga helias
TATATGTCTTAAGATGCAAAATAAAAGGGACACCACACAATTTGTTGGCAACCTAATTGTGTAACACCAGCCAGACAGAACATACAGTCATGTTTCAGAACTTGCGGTTGATATCTATGCAGTGGCCTACGATCCCCTAAAGTGCTATCATGTTAACCTTCAGCAAAATCCAGTACTCTTAAAGCTCACTCAAGATTGGATCAAATTACTTGTGCATCAAGATGACAAAATCCATTTTAAGCTACTCAGGTCCTGAAGAAAAAGATAGACCACAGAAAGCTGCACAGTTCTGGCAGGAAACAAATCCTCTTCGTATACTTAGAGAACTTAGTTTGCATATCAACTTGCTTAAACCATACAAAAACCTTGGGAAAAAGAAAGAAAATAAAAAACCAAATCACAGAATCATGGAATGCTTTG
>NW_010248958.1:0-10827 GCF_000690775.1 Eurypyga helias
GCAGCACCGCGCAGCCGTGCGCGGAGCGCAGCTGAACGACACCCCCTGCTAGCCTGAGGATGGCAAACGTGCTGCCTCCTTTTGAGGTGAAAAAATCTATTCTGTGGTTTCAGTGGTCCCCTGGAACCCGCTTAGTAGATGTCCGCAGGGAAATCAAGACCATGCTACGACGGCCCCACAGCTAAGGGGTATCTGAATCTCCGAAGCTCTCCCAAGGTTCTGGCACCAGGAAGATCAGCCTACCAAGAAGTACATGTTTTATAATTAAAAAGTACGCTTTTTTCAGTCTGTGCCCACTATGTGAACTGAACCACACTGTAAATTGAAGGCAAAATAGAAGCTAATGCATGGCATGCCATGCTTTATGGGGCCTAACTGCATGCCAATTAATCTTTACAACATATGTCCAGTTCCATCAGCTCTTAGATTGCATCGCGATCACACGGAGACTGTGGTTTCTTTGCCTTACGAGGGAAACACAACTTGAAAAAAGCCTGCAACACACCACATTCACACAGACACAGAAGGGACGGGGAGTTAAATAAACAACGATGCCTACCAGCACTGAAAAGGACATATCTGCTCACTTACTTAATCGCCTGCAATAGACTGCCAACCAGAACTGGATAATTTATGTAGCATACCACGACAGCTGATTTCCAATTTGCACTATCTTGTACGTGTATTTCTTATTGAAATAAGCAAAGAAAATCTGCAACCTCTCTCAGAAGAGCAGTGCCAAGGCTGCCCGACACGGGAGGGGGACTGGTGAGAAGCAAGGCTGGGGTGAAGAAAAGGCTGCAAAACGTCTCTGCAGCTCTGTTAGCCACTGTCCCCATCAGTGAGGCACATGGCCCCAAACCCTTATTCATTCCCATTTCCCAACAGAAATTCCTGTTACTATTGCTACAAATTTTTGCCGTAGTGACCTTTCAAGAGGGATGTCTGGAAGAGCTATTTATATTATTATTATCATATAAGATTATGTAAGTGTTCATCCAAGTAAGAGAAAAATGCATTATGCATTTTCTCTTATAACCGTATTATAACCATATTTTATATTTTTATTATAACTGTATTTTGTTCCTTAACAACAATCCTATTTAATGTTTAGTAATTGAATTACAGCAGTTTCAAAAAGTAAATTGAAGAGACCCCTTGTCTTGCCTGAAGAGTGAGAAAAATATATTCTTTCCATACACTCTCAGCTAAAAATTCCCAAATTAAACCTTAAAAAATATTTGAGAGAACTATGCTTGACACAGTCAAATACCAGGAAATCAATTTCATGACGGATACAAGCTTAAGATACTGCATACTGTAACCTGTATTTTGCTCACTTTGGAATCCAGTGTTCCTGAAGCCTGAACTAAGCTCCACCTCTCCACAATGCAGCTGTCTGCACCTCATTTTGCTGATAATATGTAAATAAAAAATTATTTCTATTTTTGCAAAGGTTCTAAGATGATATACCACATCAACAACTTTTACATCTATTTCTTAACCGAGACATTGAATTGGGCTAAGACCACCTGACATTATTTCACTTCTGACCTTTTCAACTGTCAAAGCAGACAGATTTTTATCCTACAAGATTCGAGCCAAAGCCTCAAAGGTGCAGTGCCAGAGCATTAATCCATTTCACTAGACAGTCATTGAAATTATAATTGAAAGTTCAACTTACTTTAGCATTTTATGCTGAAATACTTCTGGCAGCCCAGGGCAGAAAGTCGAAATGTGGTTTCCAATGCAGACCATTTCCAATGGTTTCTAAATGTTGGCAGCGAAATTCCTTATTGTCAAAGAGATCAGCAGATGCCGGCTTCCATCAATTCACTTTCTGTGACTGCTGCTCACTTCGGGAAGCCTTTCTATACCTAAGGATGCTGCCCTGCTGCCAGATCCCATCAGAACAGACTAGGAAAGACACTGGTTTATTAGGAGATTGGGGATGCTTCTGGAAATCCCCTACAGCAGCCAGGGCAGATCCCATCCCTCCATTTATCCTGACTGAAGCCATAAGCACAAAACCAAATCTGCACGGACGACATGACGCTGCTCTGCAAAAGCTCCAAACTCAAGCTAAAGGAACTGGCCCGTGTGTATCACGCTATCAAGAGTAACTCCAGAATCTGAAGGATCGGTAAACAGACAGTTTTTCTTTTTCACCAACAGGCTGTCATAAAGGGAAAAGGACTTTTGAATTTGAAAATAACATCACCATTTGAAGTAGTCAGTGGGTTGTAAATCCTTTGTTCTGGTATTCTAGAGCTACCCAGAGGTCTTTGGCCAGGAAGTTTCCTATAAATAACAGTTTATTATTCTTAGACTAATCTCAAAAGCTAGCTAAACAATAATTTAAGTTAACGTGGAAGACATGTTTCATTAAAACCTAAGCGTCCTTGTTTTTCTTCATTTTAACAGTTGGGCCTGACTAGTAATCCTTGGCATCTTATCCAGAGGCTAAAACGTTTCCTTTTTGGGAGCAGGAAGGGGGAACAGGGAACATGAGATCTAATACCTATTATGCAACGATAGGTCAATCAATATTTTCAAGACTACTATTGCATTTGCTCCATAAATTATACTGTCTGTATCTGCACAAGGTCCCTTAATCCCTTACTGCCAGGATACTAGCCCCTTAAGTCAAAGCACTAAGAAACAGTGCTGCAGCAATGCATGAGCAATGGGAAGGAAACAGCCCTGAAGTCCACAATAACTAGGTGCGTGTTGGGTCTCCTTGAGGCGCAGCGATCTCAAGGCTCAGCTCTCAAAGTCAGACCATTAAGGCAAGGAGAAAACAGAGCAGCTCCCAGGCAATGCAAATCTCACAGAAGGGCATCTGAGACAACTACCAGAATTGCACGATACCTCAGGGACATCACCAGTGACATTAGCAAACTTTCTGTACCCTTGGAGAGGGTGTCTTGACACTTACTGCTTCAGCACTTTTAATTACTTTGCAGTTAGCAGCCTATCTGAGATGTCTGCCTCCTCCTCTGCACGTCTGTATGTGCACATGGGTGTATGTGCGTGTGAGTGTGTATGTACTTTCTTCCTACCTATATCTAAATGGCAAAGATGATCTCCTGACCAACGGACTGCTGCTAGCGTTATGTCACACAGTGTGTGTGACCCCTCCTATGGCAGATGTGTTTGTGTCCAGATCCTGATGCAGCTAAGGTAGCAATCACCCTTTGGATCCCTGTCTGGACTAGTGCCTTCAGTAGCTCGCTGTGTTGTACTCAACCCACATACCCTGTCAGCAACCCAAAGCAAAACTGCCGTTGCCTGCAATGGGATCAAGGACACAGGCCCTTTAATAGTCAGCTTCCACAGAAAGGTAGTAATTTCAGTTTTGAATTTTACTAACTTTACAGTAAATATACTAAAGCAGAAAATAAAAGAATTCTGAAAGCACAGCCACAGACAGCATTTGGCAATTTACATTTCCATTTTTCTAGAGGTGCGCTGCAACTCTCGGCAAGTTAATTAACTGCTGCGTTGCTTTGTTTAGGCATCTGTATAAACACAATAAGCACTACAGAACTAGCCACCACCTAGTTCTAACTGGAAAGCAGTGGTTTGGAGATCCTCAGCAGGATGGTGTCATATAGGAGTGACCTATATACACAAAGCTGTATACAACTGAAGATTCCTGACTGCTGTAAATGTCAATCCTTAATAAATGGTTTGACCTTTTTTATCTATTACTTCCATTTTATAACTGAAATCAGGTCTGCCACACTGAGCATTTCAGGGGAATAAATGGAGCTTGAGGATGACTTTGCAGTCTCAGGTCTCACATCACACCCTTGAAATGCAATGATCTCCCTAGAAATACAATGAGTCTGGGTACTTAAGCCCCAAGGACCTACCAGCATCCGTTTGCTGGCTGACCTAACAAGCCAATGAGGCCATTATCAGCATGTCTCTGTAAGCCAACAAGGTTTCTTTTAGTGGAACTGCTTAAAGCATATAGCAGCTTGATCTAAGGGACGTTATTCTTTAGGCATTTAATTGAGATCTTCCATGTGCAGAGTTATCTTGTGGATGCACACTTCTGCACTGACTACGCAGAGAGGCCAGGGTCATCACTCTGTGTAACTGGGGCATCTCAGTTAAAGACTGAAAGTTAGGTGAATTAAATATGGATCACAAACCCCACAATTGCGCTGCAGCTCATGTGCCAGGTTGAGCTTGCAGTGTAGAAATGGAAACAGATGGCGAACAAATTGCCCATCAGACAGTGGCTTGGGAGTCCAAATGCAAGACCAAGAGCCAACCACTCTCGTCAAGCTAGACAATGAGCAAAAGTTGCCTAATGATAACTTTGAATTGGTGGAGGAAGGGGAATTGCTTTGATTTTGACTTAAAACAACATTTAAAAAACTTCTAAGAAAGCTGAAAATTTGAAGTTGTTCATTTTGTGTTGATTTAAGAAACCTCCACTGTGGCAAAAATGGAGGTGTCTGCTACTGACACCGACCTGGCAAAACACTTTCACTAAGAAAACAAAACAATGGCAGGATCTCCAGAAAGAAACAATGTTGAATTTGTTTTAAAAAATGTAAATGCCAATTAGGGAAATGCCTAAATGTCTGCTTCTGGTTTTTCACCATTTCCCAGAATTTGTAAGACCTAATCAAATAAAAAAATATTAATATAAGTGGCAGTACTGCTAAATTTGATCTTCACTGTAGAAGAAAATTAACTCTGTCCCAACTAAAGGCAGCACAAAACCATGTCCCCCAGGTTGCAGAGCTGTATGGCTGAATGTCAGGCTTCCCTCACCCAGAGCTTTGCTAGTGGGATACCAGAAAATCCAGTTTCCTTTCCACATACAACTCAGTTCGTTAAAATCACAGAATTGTTACAGGGCTAAGATGGGTGGGTTTTTTTGACACAAATGCCTCTGTCTGCCTGCTACCAGCAAGCTCAACAAAATGAAATGAAGAAACTCTCAGAAATTATAAAACTTCCAAATTTTTCTCATTGGCTTTTACAGAGAACGGCCCTGCTTTAACTGGCTAAAGGGAAAAAAAGCTGTCATAGCTGAAATGGCCAGAAGAGAGAAAACGCTGGCAGAATGATGTCTTCCTAGGTGAGTGTAGTCCAAGACTTAATGCCATGTGTCAGGGCAAGATAACAGAGTCACATGCATATGATCTCATCAGCCCTTCAGGAGACAAGATTTTACTTGACGTTTGGTAATATTATTGTAGAGACTTTCTTAATATGTTTGCAGAACACACAAACAAGGAAAAAATGACGTGTAAACCTCAATCTAGATCCCACTTAAAGGGATATGCAATCATTATAATCAGAGTAATCATGGCATTATTAATGACAAGAGGAAAATGTAGGTAAACAACAAGCAGGAATTCCATGTGTTGGCAAAAGCGTTTGCTGCCTGTCATCAGTGTTCGCGTGTCTCCCCCTCCGATGCCTACACACACTTCCATGTGTGCACGCGTGCATCGCTTGGGCCAGCAGCGTACCCAAAATGTATCACTCTGAGGGTATTATTTACCCTATCAGGGTGAAAAAACCATCCCTGCTGCCACCCCCGTCGCACCACCGTGAGCTGCTTGGAGAGTTCCTGCCCACCCAGCCAGCCCTCCAGCCAGCAGGCATCTCAGAGAGGGTCACAGCCACCAGGTTTAAATTGAAAGTGGGGAGATTTAGATTAGATATCAGGAGGAAGATCTTCCCAGAGAGAGTGGGGAGGCACTGGGACAGGTTGCCCAGAGAAGCTGTGGATGCCCCATCCCTGGGAGTGTCCAAGGCCAGGCTGGATGAGGCTTGGGGCAACCTGGTCTAGTGGAAGGTGTCCCTGCCCATGGCAGAGGGCTTGGAACTGGATGGGCTTTAAGGTCCCTTCCAACCCAAACTGTTCTGTGATTCTGTGATTACAGTAACACTGGTTTATGTTTTGCAACAAGTCATTCCAGAGCTTTGTAGCATCTACGAATTCAGTAATTCAGGGTCAGTTACCAGATCACTTCCCATTTCTTCAGAGGGCTGCAAGGCATCTTCAGTGCTCCTGCCCTGACCCTCTCTCTGCAGGGACCCCAGGCAGGGCTTCCCCAGCAGCCTCAGGGCAAACCTGACCTGTTCCTGTTGCCTTCCCCAGCGCCATCAGGGCTCGCACACGCCGCGGTACGACCCGCGCTGCTGCCGCCCCAAGCTGCCCTTTGGCTCCAGCCTCAGTGACCTGCCAGCCCTGAGGCGCAGGAGCTGGCTGCCCTAGCAAAACGGGGCGTGAGGGTTTGGAAAGTTTCCTTCTAAGCAGCAAAAGGCTAAAAACTTCGGGTTGATTCTCTGTTGTGACTTGACAGCTAGAAGGGAGCTGTAAAACTGCTGGAAAATCGTGTCCCCTTCTTAAAGCGTGGCCTGGCCAGGCTTGCAGCAGCGCTGGCTGCCCGTCCCTGCTGCGCCACGCAGGGGTCCCCACCCCAGCACCCACAGAGCGGGGCTCCCACAGCAAACTGTCATCCCAGCCCAGACTCTGCTTGGCCCCAAACACAGCCTGCAGCCACCCTCAGCCTGCCTTCACACAGGGCCAGAAACACTAACAATCAGAGCTTTCTTTCAAACCACGAAAGATTAAACTCTGTAAAGCCTGACAGCAACTTGCACTCCCAGCTAAGCCAGCAGCACTTTCAAGCCTCAGGGAGACAGACAGATACTTGTTTGTTTTTATATATAAAGTCATATGTATTTGTAAATACTCAGATGATTTCCTTACAAACCCACCAGCTACACAATGCAATAATAAATTATTCCAATAAATGGCATTACTCAAAGAAAGCAACAAGGATAAATATAATTGCACCGGCTTTAAACAGGATGTAAATCAGCATTAAAAAAAAAAAAAAAAAGGCAAGTTAACGAGAAGCTGTTTACTCCTCGAGAATCTCCACTGCTCTAACATTGCAGCAATAGCCTCCAGTCGTGAATGTGCTGCAGGAAGTAATGGAGAGCAGTTCAGCAGATGAAACAAAGAGGACCTAATTACCATGCGAAGCACAACATCCTTCAGATGTGATGAGAAACGTGACTGCATGAAAAACTGGTCCTGGGGAAATTTCAAAATATGACCACCCAAGCATAAAGAAGAGAGTGGTGAAAACCAGAGAAACTGCAACATGAGGATACAGCATTTCTGTACAAAGAATATTAATTTAAACACAGGCACATGCAGACATTGGGTACGTACACACACCTACATGTGGACACACCAATACAAGGAATTATGTGATTGTGGATGAAAGCTATAAATGTGTAAAAGCTCTCAAACCATATGCTACATATTAATAATAACAATTTAAAAAAATCACGTAAATTCTTTGTATGTTATCTATGGAGGTTCCTGAGGGAAAAGCAAATGAACAGCCAAATGCATAAAAAAACCAGGGAGCCTGACAACCCAGCACTATCTCACCATTTTCATCACACCTGGTCATTTAATATTCATTTTTGCATACAATTCCACAGTTTGAATGTGAATAATTTATGAACATTGACCATAAATTATTTGGGGGGTTTTCCTGTGGTGGTGGTCGGGTTGGTTTGTTTGTTGTTTGTTTTAGAGAGGAGGAACACAGATGACAAGCACTGACATCCTGGAGCAAGAGCCAGCTTGATTCTCAAGTACAAGTAGAGAAGTTGTGTCATTTGCAACACAAGTTCAGGGAGGTATTTAAAGCCGCAGTGGAGCAAAAGCAGCTTGTGCTGCAGCTGGGCCCAGCGCAGGGCTGGCTCAGCACTTAGCCTCGGCCAGCTGCACAGAGCTGCCGCTGCCTTAGCACCAGTGCAACCGCGGGGACCGAGAGCCCCCGCGCCAGCACGCCGCCAGACTACGCTCCGGAATGGCCATTGCTCCCTCCATGGTGGAAACAGTGCACCATTCCTGATTCTGATCTACCCCATAGCATGCCCTTTCGGACAAGAAATTGCTAAAAGATTAGCATCTTCTGAAGGCCCTTTTGTTAGAGTACCTCAGCAAGGCAGATGTTAACCAACTCATTCATTTCCCCAGGCCTGGGGTGGTGGCGTGTGAAGGTGATGGTGAATCTTGAAAGGCTGGTCACAATGTGCAAAACCTGAGAAACAGAGTTTGCAAATTCCTTGGCACAGTCCATATTGCTCTCCAGCGCCAGATTCCCTTTATTGATGACAGCCTCTCTCGTTTCAGTGATTAGAGATTCTACATCTTTTAATCACAAAGAACATGACAACTATACCCTATCTCTAGCTTTGTGATTTACAGCAATTGATGCGCTATCATAATTGCATTAGTGCACTGATAGCTTCTGGGTGTTACCCAAGCAGCTGAATTGGTTGCATTTGTGACAGAGTGACAAGGAAAATCTGATGTTTGAATCTAGCACTGATTTTAACCCATTCAGCTTCCCTTGTCTCCCTCTGCCTGCTAGTGGCAGGGATGAACTCTCTTTTCTTGTGTCACCAATTGTAACCATAAGAAAATGGAAAGTAGACTAAAAAGAGAAGCCACATGATGAGGTTTCCTTGTGTATATGTTAATAGGCAGAATATAAGTTTTGGGAGCAACATACCACTCATAATAAAGTATCAACTCCTGTTGCTGTGAGTGGGTGGATTTCAGCTTAGCCAGTATAGCCCTTATTTTGAAGTTTTTTAGATGAGTCCCCAGTTTATACCATAAAGTCATTTGAACACTGATTCTTTTTAATTTCAGGGGATTTGTTTGTTTTCTTTTTAGCCTGATTCCTGACAGAAATGAGACACCCACAGATTGCCGTCATGGGAGTCCGAAATAATGCATGCATTTGTGCTCTCACACAAAAAGGGTGTTCAGCTCACCCCTGCTGTCCAGCATCAAGGTCAAAAGATATGGAAACTCTTCAGAGTTTGAAAAGAAGGCAGTGGGGGAGAGAAGAGAGACCCTACTGCTGTCCCATTACAGGAAAAGCTAATAAAGCTCACCCTTTGTAAGATATCAGAGGATCCACATGAGAGAGAGACATTACAAGCCAGGCTTCATTAGCTCCTCTGCTCACAGAGTGACTTCTTTTTCCAGGAGAACAGAAGATTTCAGTCTCCTGAGCTGAAAGAAAGCACAGGCTGGCAGAGAAGAATAAGACTAGATGAAAAGCAGGTTTTTCTTATCTCTTTCTAAATATTATCATACGAAGTATTGGCTTGCATCCCCCCCGGCAGTGGCCCACCTTACAGCACTCAAAACAACGAGCAAGGGCCAGGGCTGGTGCCTGCTACTTGCAGGCAATGGGAACTACATCAGGACAACTTGCATCTTTTCCCAAAGCCTCACCCAATGCCAAAATGGCTGTGGCATGTGCCATGGACTTCTTGGAAGACCTCAGTTCAGTTTGCTGCTCTGCCAGACGCTTCTTGTGCAAGGCCAGGAGACCACGCTCTCTGACCCTCAGCTTATACCCAAAGGCTAGGATGATGGCGTGGGATGCTGGGAATACCACATCACACTTGACAGGGGAAAGCCACTTCATGATTCCCTACCGCGCCCAGCCACAGAGCATCCTCGTGAGAGCTTTGGATTTACAGCAAAAAACCAAAAGCTACAAACCTAATATTCCACGAGAGATCAGGACACTCCCAACAGCCTAGATCTCTGTAACAGAAGTATCCCAGCACAACCCTGCGTCACCTCCCAGCATCCCCGTTTATACAGTTAAGTGCTGGCAAGCACAGCGCTGGCACCAGATCTAGCAGGCTCTGCATTTATCAGAACAACGGGCAGGGCTGGCAGCGCTCCTCCTCTTGCTTTGAACACTAAAACAAGGCCCGGAGTGACCCGCCTGTTCACCAGCCCCGCAGCAAGGCGAAGGGGGAAGACACAGGGAGAACTGAAGAGCTCATTTCCCTTATAACTACATGAAACCTCATAATTAACCTACAACATTTTATTATACAGTTTATTTACATAAAACACCCTGGTGAAGTTTCTGAATATCTGGAATCACTGGTGATTACCAGGGCCTCCAGACTGCAGGCAGGAGTCCATCAGAGACACTTGCTCTCTCCCTACCTCAGCAGAGATCTCTTAACCTGGACAGTCTGTCCACGTACGATGTCCTCCATGTCCATGGAGAGACATGGATTTGATGGATGGACCGCATGATGGATAAAGAACTGGCTGGCTGGCCGCACTCAGAGAGTGGTGGTCAACGGCTCAATGTCCGAGTGGAGATTGGGTACGAGTGGCGTTCCTCAGGGGTCGGTGTTGGGGCCTGTGCTGTTTAACATCCTTGTCGGTGACATGGATGACGGCATTAAGTGCACCCTCAGCAAGTTTGCCGACGACCCCAAGCTGTGTGGCGCGGTCGACACGCTGGAGGGAAGGGATGGCATCCAGAGGGACCTGGAAAGGCTGGAGTGGTGGGACCATGCCAACCTCATGGAGTTCAACAAGGCCAAGTGCAAGGTCCTGCACCTGGGTTGGGGCAAGCCCAAGCACAAGTACAGGCTCGGTGGAGAATGGATCAAGAGCAGCCCTGAGGAGAAGGACTTGGGGGGACTGGGGGATGAAAAGCTGGACATGAGCCGGCCGTGTGCGCTGGCAGCCCAGAAAGCCAACCGTATCCTGGGCTGGATCCAGAGAAGTGTGGCCAGCAGGGCGAGGGAGGGGATTCTCCCCCCTCTGCTCTGCTCTGGTGAGACCCCACCTGGAGTGCTGCATCCAGCTGTGGAACCCACAACATTGGAAGGATATGCTTCGATATCATCGAAGCTGCTCCGAGGGCTGGAGCCCCTCTGCCATGGGGACAGGCTGGGAGAGGTGGGGTTGGTTCGCCCGGGGGA